>NW_027179838.1:0-12984 GCF_036669935.1 Montipora foliosa
TATTATTATTATTATTATTATTCGTGGCTTCCGACAGTTGATCTCCTGAAGTTGCTTTTCTGAAAACGCTTTTCATCGCGAAAAATAAACGCTTATCAGACCACCTGATCTTGACAAAATCACTTTATCCACCTACCTAACCTCAATGAAGACAACCAAGATTCAACCTCCTCTACTTCATAAGCAGAAAAGGTAAAGAGTCCTCATGTTGGGACTTATCTTTTTTTTGTGCAACAATGGTAAGGTTCTCTAAAGAAAACGAAACCGGAATAAAAAAGCTGCAGCTGGAACTGTTTTTAGTTGTGTGTTCAAGCAAGAAGGCAAACTCTTGGATGTTTACTGTTACGTGGTCTCCTACGCTAATAATTAATCGTTTTGACGATATCAACGGCCCGCCCGGCCGATCACATTTGGCCGACAGTAGTAGAGAGTTACAGAATTACCGTAAGGGGACTCTTCTTTAAGTCTGTCCTTTCTTACGCACTTTCTACTATATTTCTTTTAGAAAAGAGATGGCCCGTTTTTAAGCACCGAAATTTTGTTTCCAAACAGAAACCAAACTGACGCTAAATCAGGTGCAAATGCTCGAAAAGGCACATGTCAGTTAATCAATTGTAGCTTACCTCTGGGGCGTCCGAAGTTTCTTCTTCTCGCTAAAAAACTGAACAAACCTCGTTAATAGGTTCGTTCTCTCTCTGCCTCCGTGGTTCGTTTACGCAGAAAGACCCTCTTGCTCCTCAACGACACTGAACGTAGGCAGAGAACAGAATGCATGGGAGCAAAGGTTTTGAGCAAAATGCAGAATAGATTGATTCCCGTCGGGTAGAACTCGAATCTTAGTTGCGTCGAATTTAATCAAAAAATAGGTTCCCACGATACACCAGAGAAGCGGTCATTTTAAAGGGGCCCTGAAGCCCACAAATCAGCAATTTTTCCAACATTGTTTTGTGGCAAGCCTAACTTAGTAAAGTTAAGCGTGTGGGGTTAATTCTTTCTCCTTTCCTGTTTTTTGCGAGCCATTACGTTCAAAATTAGGTTTTTCCCCGTTGTTTCTCTTCTGCCTTTTCAGTGCAAGCTCAAAAACTAAATCAGCACCCTGCTTATGCGTATGACAAGGGGAACAGAGATTTCGTAACTGAAGAGCAACAATGTGCTGCTGTGGAAATTTTCTTTCCTGGTTTTGATGTTTCCTCGCGGACTCAATATTCAGGACAAACATCACTCAAAAACACCGCTTCTATATGGGGCCGCTGTCGCATATCTTCCCCCATATCGTACGTCGTAAGCTGCAAGAATGGCCGCGTGATTCCTTCCATTATGAGCCGAAATGCTGATGGCCGAAACTTGGAATAAAACACATTTTTTTAAGGTAGACAAAACGACGGATATTCCAGAAACCAAAGTTACAACATTATTGTGCATGTTCTAAATTGTAAATTAAAAAAAATGCTAATCTTTGTGCCTTCAGTTAAGAAGTCAATAATATGAGAGCCATGACTTTCGAGAGCTCGTCATTCCCGTCCGCGAATTTGTCCTTTATACAAGCCCCTGCTCCTTCGGGGGGATAATGGGTAGGCGCGGTGGCCTCATGGTCAGTGTGCTCTACTCCGGATCGATTGATCGCTCAATTGTGTTCTTTTCTAGTGCCATTTGGCAAGACACTTTACTCTCACGGTGCCTCTCTCCACCCAGGTGTATAAATGGTACCTGCGAATCTACTGCTGGGGGTAACCCGGCGATGGACTAAGCATCCCATCCAAGGGGGAGTCAGACAATACTCCTATTCGCTACCTGCTACAGAAACCGGAGCTAGGGGCGCCGTCCTGATGGGCCTTCTATGCTTGTAGCAGACTTTAAACCTTTTTTTTTTCACCTCTTTGGGGAGGGAGGGAGGGGCGTTTGGCAGATGGGGGAGATTTATTTGTGTCACGTTTGCGCAATTTCATCACATTGGAATCAATTCATTTTCGTAAGTTTTGCATGATTTATGAATTTAGGCCAGCGCGTGTTTAATTTAGAACGGCGTGTGCTGAAACACCGAACCACTGTCGTATTATCGACAGACTTGGAAAGTCGAAACTTATGCTGTAGTGGAATCACTACATTTGTTAATTGCGACAGACCGCGCACCATTTATGCGCCTATGTCAAAATTAATAGGTTCGACGATGCAAGTTCGACTAAGGTTCTACGTTTCGGCCCCAGACCTTTCTTTCACTTTCACGCTTGAGTGTAAAGAAAGCAGTACAGTGTTGTATCTTTGCCTTTTGTGCACGTGGGGATTGCCAAAACAAGCTTAAATCGGAAGCAAAAAAAAAAAAAAATTGTTTCTTCTGCAATGTCTTCTTTGGCGCATGCGTTAGTTTACAATCGCATTACTTTTAAAGGGAAACTGTCCACGAGAAGCGCCTGCACTAAGCGTCCTTGTGAAAACTTTAAAGGTGTTAGGTTAACTTTTTTCACGTTGAACCAACAAAGTCAAAATGGTGTCTACTGGAGGAGGCCATAGTGGACAAAGGAGAAACTCCGGCGCATATACGTGACTCACGCGTGAATTCATGATCGCGGCTGGAATTTTCCGCGTGGGCTCGAGAGCAAACACACTCGAGCATGCGCAGCTCATGGACAGTACCCATTAATGAACTTGGCTATTGTATTTTCATTCGTTTTGCATTTGCATTTGCTTCTCACATGTAAGACACAAACGCTAGATCCGAGAGTTGGCCAAATATTCGAATCTTGAAAGAATAAATCAACTTCTGTCGCACCGGAAAACCCTTTAGATATTAAGAAATCTTGACCTGAACAGTGCACAGCGGGTGTCCAAAAGGAACCATCAATCAACTTCCTCAACTGCTTGGATGTTTAACAACTTCGAGAAAACATTGTGGCTTCTCACCTCTTGTCCTGTAGCGTGAATTCAAATCATAAGTACAGATCAAAGTAGCGCCAAGATTACGAAGTGCTTGTAACTACTCCTACAGCCGTATTCACGTTACAAACTTTTTTTCGGATGCTAGGATTCCTTTGCAGATTGGAATTAAATTCAGCGTTAGGATGTCAGCACAATTAAATTTGGTATTTGCATCATTTACTCGATTTGTAAACTCGTCCAACTCGATGAAGCTAAAAAATATCGACTATACCTACAGTACATTTCTGGTATTCGATCAATCATTGCTGCAGCATTTTTTCCAAGGTGCGCTTGAGAACCTATGCGTGAACGACCGCTCTTGGAATGAATTAATTTTTCCACGATATTATTCAATCTTGTTCATGTGTACATCGTGTTGAAGAGGTATGAACAGTCCAAAACTAAATTAAATGATCAAACGAATAAATTAAAGTACAATCATTGCCTGTTTTGCGCTCAAGGTGTTGTTTATATTTCATCTCGTTTCACTGCAAACAGCAAAACGCCGAGCTGCAAGTGGCCTTTTGCTTAAAAGCGAATGGACTTTGTGTTTATTTGTAGTCATTTTTGCCTGCCACTACAGATGCCGTGTACGTAGCCTCACATGAGAGAGACAGATTATAATAAGAAATTTTTTTTTGTGCTTGCAGTATAATGACAGAAAGCTGGCTTTTAAAGTTCGTTTTGTAATTGGGGAGTTTAACCAACGACGGCGGATAAGGTAAAAAAACGTTACAATTATTGTCATAGGTATTTCGCGGTTATTCAGTCTTGTCCACGCTGTACATTTGAAGTCGAAGTCTAGACCAGTTTCACGCTCTTGAGTGCCTCATGGGTAATCAGGGGGGCCCCAAAAAAAAAAACAAAAAAAAAATTGGGCGGAAATTCAAAGCAAAATAAACTGTCCATGACTCTACCTTTTCTAGACTTCAGCCTTCATAAACCAAACAAATAAGTTGCAGTTCACAACTGAGAATGAACTGGAGTTGGTATCGGTATTCTTTGGAATTTCTAAATAATATTTTTTGTCTCCATACCTTGCTCTGTAATTTTGTGCCTTTGGAATTAACAGGAAATGTGCGGCAGAAACTTTGTTTAATAACTGAAATAAGTTGTAAAAAATGCGCATTCTCCTCCAACTTTGTTCTTCCATCTTCACACCTGTGAGCGGCAGGATCTTTTTGTTTTTGGAAAATAAGAAAACCCAAACTGGCAGTTTTGCAAGATACAGCCGTGAATTATAAGTCGTATTTATCGTTTAATTTTGTACTTTGCAGACAAATTTCTTTTGGAAAGTACATTAAATTGTTCACAAGTCAAGAACAAAAATGGTTTCAAAACGAAAAACAAACTGCTCTACTCGCGGGCCGAAGGGCCGAAACTGACAACCAGCGGCCCGAGAGGAACACGTACGCAGGTTTAGTTTTTGCGCTCCGTCACTCAATATAGAACACGCTTGTTCGCAAATGAAATATTAAAGAACACTCAACCGCAAGTGTACACAACACAATGGTCAGGGAAATGGAAAAAAAAGTATTTTCCACTGAGTATCAATGATTTTATTGAGTCAATGAGGTCAATGAGTTAGTGCGTAGGCCTAATCACTAAAACGAGGGCCTAGGCTTAATCAATAAAGTATGGCTACTTGGACTGTGAGTCTCAATTGACTCATGACTCATTGATTCATTGACCATTTGAATCCTAAATTATGGGACCTCGTTTTCATTCACCTCCGGACATCGGAGCATAAATAGTCGCCGCTCGTCATGCAAGTTTTGTCTAATGACATCACATAGCATAACACGCGCTTTTTCCGCTGTCATTGGACCAACTCCAAGACTGAGAATACTTTTTTTAAGACGAAGTCCTGCCACTTTGTGTTCTACTTTTTTTGCATAGTATTTATGGGTGGACATTTTGATGCGTGGTTAATTGCTCCTACATTCCAAATGGCCACTGGTATTCATCAAGTTTCCAAAGAAAAAACCTAGAATCAAGGAACGCCTTGTCAATAACAGACCATTTGCAGTTACCAGGCGTTTTGAATAAAAGTAGGCTGGAGTTTGCCCTTTGCTTTGATGCAACCCTCATTCCTTATTCTTATCATCTAGTAAATCTTCTGGGTTGTTGTAATGCTCACGAATTCCTATTAACATAAGAAAAGCAGATGCCTGGTAACTAATAAGCACAGAACTAGAAAATGGTCCATTGTCTGACATCTTTACCATGCAGCTCACAGACTGCCCAATCACAAAGAAGTGACAGTGGTTTACCTCTGTTTTTGAGAAGGATTGTACCAGAAAAGCATCACGTACAAGTAATTTCCGAAGAGAAAAAATCTACTAACCGCTTCGTTAAACTCTTAAAACATCAAATTTTAACCAGTCGTATACTGAAAACCACGGTTTGTTCCTGAGAAATTTTGTTTTTGGTTCTGACGTTACCGTACGACCGTCCCTTTTCTTATAAACGAGGACCCTAATGTTTGCACTGCTGGCCAACCTCGTCTTTTTGGCGGGAAGTTGCATGGCTAGCGCACGGCATTTGACACTGCGTTTTAGTAAAAACTTTTGCAATGAAGACACACCAAAACACAAGCAATGTTATTTTTTAATATGTGGTCGCACAACAAGGAAAGCCTAAAAAAAAAAAAAAGAGAGAGGCAGCACAAAAGAACCTGTATGAAGGTGGCGAGTCAGCGATGCCTCAAATGCAAATTATTCGTGTGGATACTGGTCCCAGCGCTCATACGCCGCTCGACTATGAAGCCCCTGCCAAACTATCGGACAAAGCTGGATTCCACATGCAACATTGTTGGATGTTAATGTTTGAGGTAGTGGCAAAAACCTATCCAACATTGCTCGCTAAAATAAACTGATTCAAGTTCAAAGTTGGCGCTACTTAAATTTATAAATATGACGCTACTCCTCAAACGAAAACCCCTCGTATCGTTTGTGCTACTGGATCGTGTTTGATAACGGAAATGAAGGATTCAAACGAGGAAAATCAAAAAAACGGTTAACGAGAACGAGAGGAATGAGCTCAGAAATTTTAAATACTAGTGAACCAGAAATCGCCAAACAGAGCGTTTAGTAATTAGGAGGACTAACAAGTGCCCCAAAGAGATGGCCTTGCTTCATACTAGCGCTGATCAAGGGTTCTGGTTGTTGATCCTTGTCCATCAATATTTTGTTGCAAATAATACTAGAGGCCTAAGCTTGGAAATAGAATAAAAAAAGCGATTTGTGATTGGCTAGTTCGCGCGAACGTGACTAGCTTCAGGACACAACTTTGTTGAAAGAGCGGCAAAGACCATGCAACAGTGTTGCATCGAGGTATATTGTTGGTTGCAATGTTTGATCCAAAGCAAACTCCATCCAGCACTTGATCGAGCAAAAATGTTTGGCGAACATCATTCAACGTGGGTCGCCAAACGGTCGACACAATGTTGGATCGAGCAAAAGCTTGAGGAGCGTTGACTCCAACTTTTTTCAATAGTTTGGCCAGGGCTTAATGGTGAATTCGAAAGGTGCTAAGAATTAATGACTCGTTTTCTCCACTCCTCTCACTCCAGGCCAAGACACAAATATCACGTGAAATCGCCTAAATATTTTTTCAGAAATTCTCGATTTTTTTCTCTAAATATCTCGATTATTCTCTAATATCCTGGTTTTTTTTTTTCTAAATATCCCCCAAATCTATATCTCATTGGAGATTTACCGGGTAGTATCGTCGGATATTTTTACGAACCTCTCTGTATTTTAGCGAGGCCCTAGGGCGAGTCAATTAACAATTCGAACCGCGTAGCCCGCAAGGGCTACGGGTCATAAACCCCAGGGAGGCGAAGCTAAATGTCTGGCTATTGACCCGTTATCCTTGAGGTCGAAGCGGTTTAATTGTTTTAGTATCACCCCAACTAGTCGGACAGTAAAGCAATAATAAAGCTAGGAAATGCAAGGTGAAGACATATTTATATTTTGGGAATAAATACCTCTTACGAACTGAGTTCGATGTCCGTACTGTAAGTTACGGACCGAAGTTTTTTGCCGTTGATTTTATGGCCCAGGCGCGAAGCGCGTGGGCCATAAATCAACGATAAAAAACGAGGATCCGTAACTTACAGTACGGACCGAGAAAACGAGGTTAGTAATATTGTTGTATTATATCTCTGAGCGTTAACCTGGCTCGCCGGGCAAGGAAACTATCCAAAGTGCAGCGGAAGGTTCAACGCTGCCACAAAGAATGCCGTGCCAAAATCCCAAAAACTAAATCTTCTTGGCTGTTAAGTTTGAAATAGTTGCTTGCTAAGATTCAAACAGTTTGCAGTGCAAGTTTATTATGCAACAGAAATGACACAAAAAACTCGCTAGATGATGTGTTGTCAAAACTTTAAATTTAGCGGGCTGTAACAGCGGGCCGTACTGTAGAATACGGCCCGCTAATTTTAGCCAATTACAGCGCGCGTACTATCTGAGAGATATACTAAGAAAGACAGAAATGCGTCACCGCTGTTCGTTACTCGAGGACTATTACTAAAAAGTTCCATGCCCCAGTTTTTTTAAAAGTGGATAGCGGTTATCCACCGGATAATCCACTATCCAGTGGACAAGTAATAGCGAAATCAATTGCGCTATCCAATGGAGAGCGTGTATTATCCATCTCTTGAACAACTGGGGCCAGTCCCTCTAGTAGCGTAGCCAATTAAATGCAGGATTTGCAATTGGTCCACTAGTTGGGTGATACTAAAGTACAAGAGACGAACCCAAGGCTTGTTCATAACCTTCACTATTTGCGTCGTTTTTAATGGATACATGCATGAAATAAATATACTGTATGTGAGGCTTGCGACCGCAGTAAGAAGTTGACCGTGTATTGCCAACTGCCGATAGATTTCCTTATGTTTTGACGCAGGTGGCAGCCCTATACCTGAATGCCATTACATTTCATGCTTCGTGATTCCATGACCCAACCATATGGTGAAGAGCGATCGTAGAATAATGTTTCACATTTTAAAAACTGTTGTTAAAGGCGTTAACCTCCAATCAAAACCAGTTTGTGAGAATCCCCGAATGTGACAATTTTCTTCTTGCAGTGTTTTTGCTAAAGAACGCGAAAAGACAAAAACCATCAAAGGTTCTCTGGAGTGCATTGGAACTGTAAGCACCTAACTAGCCAGTTGTTTTTTTTTTACTTCCTGAGAGTTTGTCTCTATCATCTGTTAGCGAGCGGGTGGCGTTTTTTGTTTTCGTTGGTCTTTTTGGCCGCTTTCTGATCTAGACCTTTTACGCTTGGCCGCCAAGAAGTTACGAGACATCTAACATTATTTATCTAGATGAAAATTGAATGGAGGTGAAACGCCCTGAATGCTTTCCTGTAAACACGACAGCCTGTCAAGTGCGCGCTATCGTTTTGCAGGAAACTTTTTGACACGTGTCAAGCAAGGTCACTCAGCTGATAAGTTCAACAAACTTCTAACACGCCGCTATTCATGTTTATTTAGGACAAATATTTATTTATTCGTTTTTAAATCAAGAGACAATATATCCCTTAAAAAAGGTCAATACCAGAAGGCTTGTTTTGGATACCGCTAAAACCATAATACTCTATACTAGGAATTCAAAACTATAAGATAAAAATGGCAATCTTCGAAGAAGAAATATAGAAAATGAATTGAATAAATTAAAATGAAATAAACTATTATACACTAGTTAAGAAATAGAATACCTGTACCGTGTTTTTTCTATCGAGTTATAGAAACACGAGTGAAAGATTTGGGAGAACGAGAAATAATGTGGGAACACGAGCCGCAGGCGAGTGTTACCACAGCTTTTTCGAGTTCTCCCAAACTTTACGAGTGTTTCTATAACTCGATAGAGACACGGAGTACATGTTTTCTATTTTCTGTTTTAGAAAACAACGCGACGAGCAAAAGGTTAACAACTTGTTAACACTAATATCATCAAAATGTAAATTCTCTTTTCTCGCGCCATCACTACGTCAACAGCTCGGTGCTGCATGGTTCTGTGTCTCCATCGAGTTATAGAAACCCGATTTTTAACCAATTAGCGCGCTTATTTTCTCAGGACTGTTTTTCTACTGAGGGATAGGGCGTATATAACTAGATAACTAGGTATAGGGGGCGTCCGTATTTTATTTGTACGTGTTTAGATTCTACGATGTAACAGCAGTACTAAGGATAGAGGAAGAAGACTATTAAAAGCAGAAATAACAGTAGTAACAAGAGAAATCCCAATAAAACTAAACGTCGGAATGTTCTTCATGTCAATGAACATTTTTCGCTGGCGATGGAAAGAAAGAAGGATGATTTGTCTTGTTCCGGACTAATTGCCAAAGTTGTGGCAAATATCGCCAGAATAGACGATTTCAACATCCTTTCCTTTCCTCTTCCTGGATGTAAAATTTCAACTTTCACTCCGCCTTCCGGGCCTCTTGCATTCCCAGATCCCTCGGAAGAACGGCGCTGGTGCCACTTACGCGAGTTTCTAGACCTCACGTGGTTATTCTATAAGCGCAAATTGCCCCATGGGTTTCTCTGTTTAAAGTTTAGAGTGGAAGATCTTGCACCAGTCCCCACCCAGGAAACGACCGTCCGCGTGGGTAATTCCGGACAGTAATCGTTTCCCAGTCCGGCTCAGTAAGAGCGAAATTTTTTGCCTTTGTCTTTGTCCAGGATCTTGCTAAATACCGCTGTCTCTCTCTCCGAGTCAGAGTCAATCTTTGGGGCTGAAATTGATAACAAAAATTTGAAATACTAAAAAGTAAACCTCACTTTAATAGGTTAACATATAATGAATGAAAGATCATTGCAGTGAAGTACAGAAAAATTTAAGCGGCTTGGAATAATGGCGGAGGAAATCCATGCTTTTAGCCGGGCCTGGGAGGATGGGGGCTTCCATATGACAGGGCTAAGGATGTTCGTCCTCTCGCTTAGGGGTGTAATTTTTCGGATTTTGCAGTCACTTAGGGTGTTTCTGGGCAAAGTCCATCATATGTCGCCGTGAAGTTCACCCCTTCAGGGTTGCGCGCAAAGAATTATAAATAAATATATTTAGTACGTTTCAAATATGGTCTCTTTTTGGGGTCAAAAAAGCCTGGGCCACGCCCGTATTGTTCTCCTTTAGGGGGTTAATTTCAAAAAGTTCTGCCGTGTATCTCCACCTCTTCATATGCGAACTGCCACCCCCCCCCCCCCTCCCCCCGTTCCATAACTGGGCGATATATCGCTGTTCTTGAACTCGTGTGTATATTAACTTCTGTCAGACTACTATGACATCATAAACCTACTTGTCAACCCTAGGCGAGGCAATGACATCCTTTGAGCATTTTCTTGCTTTTGCAGCTCATCGATATATTGTTTGCAAAAAACAGATGTAACTGGGACCTACTTCGGGCTTGCTTCCCCTTTTTGCCTTGTTACTGAGACCCCACACACTGTTAACGCGGTCCAATCTCAGTAATCGCGATTCCAAATAAAACCGGTATGGCTTCAGAGAGTATCGATCTATGATCAAAATACTTTTAGAAACCTGCCTAAAAGTCAAACAACTTAATTTTTAATCGCGACTAATGTGCCCTGATAGGGTGGTTTAAACCGAACTGCCGAAACTACTGTCTAAGACTAGTGATGTTCAAGATATAACTACAATGACTTCGAATTAATCTATTCCACTTTGGTCAAACGAATCCAGATTCCTCCGACCCGCCTAATCTAAGTTTCAAAATAACTCCTTGTATGATTGTCTGGTATCACCCGACTGGAAAATTAAAAATATTTATCAATTACCGGGTCAAGGCACTGTTGACATCAGAACGAGAGCTTTCAATACAAAAATCATAAATCGTATTCTTCTAACAACCCTAAGAAAACTTATATAAATGAATTTGGTGTCCTTCCTTCCCATGTGCACTTTTTGTGTGGAGTCACGAGGAAACTCTTGAGCATCTTCCTTGTCAGTTGTCCCTACACTAGAATCTTTTGGCTTTCTGTCATTTCTTGGTTAATTACTTACAATAGGAAAATTGACAAGCTTGATGAAGTAACAATTCTCTTTGGTATTTTCTATAACAACCCAGGGAACTTGTTTAGCTAAATCACATTTAACCATTCTTAGGAAAATACCCCATTTTATGTTAGGCCGTTGTAAAAAATCAAGCCGTCTTTACCGGGACTGAAGGCCAAAACAACTGAAACTCGAAAACTCGAATTCTTAATTCAAAAAAAGAAAAAAAAGAATCTAATTCATTACAAGAATAGGCAAAACATGTGTATAATCGTAATTTTCCTGTTCGTAATAGTTACGTATTGGTTACATCGTTATATATGAAGTTGTATTGATACAGATCAAATATATCTGTACATATTATTTCGGTTTACATCCTTAACCACCCCTTATTAGATCAAACTGACTGTGAAGGTAATGTAATGTTAAGATTTGTTTTTTAGCGTTTAGTAATACGTGTTGGTAAGTTTAAATTTAAGTTTTTGTACTTGTAATTACTGTTAGTAATTAAATGTAATTAGGGTAGCGTAAGCAAAAAAGTTGAATTAAAAAAAAAAAAAAAGAAAAAGAAAAAAAGAATAGGTTGTTTTTTAAGGACTTTGGCATAATTTCTGGCACAATGACCGTCATGTAGACAATGCTGGGCGGCATTGCATGACAAGCCTTGTTCAAGCAAAACGGGCTTATATAACCATTAGGCTTAAACCAATCCCAATAGACCACTTTCGATATATTAAAATGCAGTCCAAAACAAAAGGCATCATCTATCTCGAGGCTCTGGTGAATAAACTCATACAAATCCCAGGATCCTAGCTGCAGCGTGCACCTTCCAATACAGCGTCTGTGAAACAGGGCGTTTTCAGAAGTTAGGTTTATTTTATAGACTAGCCCTTCCCGCGAATTAGGTCAAAAAACAAAGGCAGTTCCGGCCTTCCGGTGACCCTTTAATGACGGCAGCTTAATTTTCTCGTAATTGGTCATCGGGCTCCTTTTGGGAGTCTACAATTAGCGGGAAATTCAATCTAAAATAACCTTACTTGTGAAAACGCCGTTGCAACGAAAATAGGTACGTTGCACGCTCCGGGTTATGGGCTCCCTGAAATCCTTATATTTATTCCCCAGAGCCTCGAGATGATGTCTTTTTGGGCTCAAGCTTAAAGTTCCAAAAAAAACCGGGAGGCCATACTACATCAACTATAGTTCTTACACAGTCAACCGCTTTTCGTGTTCCGTGGAAAACGGTTTTGGAAGATGATATCATGATATCTTTGGTACACACTGGTTGCTACCCAGTTATTCAAGTTAAGCATCGGAGGGATAACTAAACTTAAAGCTGAATGTTTTATTTTTAATTTGGGCCTAGGAGCTGTTTTTTTTTCTCTGGATTTGGCAAAGTTTGGGCATATCTTTTAGAAGCTCTGATAAGGTTACATGATGCCTGGAGGAGCTATGTCTAGAACAGAAACAAGGGGAGAGAGAAAAAAGTAACGACAACGACAAAACAGTATATCAGTAATAGCTCAAACTTAGTTGAAGAAGTTACTTCACCAAATGCTTTCCTTGGGCAACTAACCCGTTTGGTAGTTTTTACGGATGCGTTATTTAAAAGTGGATGCATATGTTTAAAAGGTGGTTTAATCGGTTCTTCCTTTGTTCAGGAATGAAAATCGAATTTTTATTGTCAACCTGGAATTAACATTTGAGGATAACAACTTGCGACAACACGTTGCTAATAACATGGTAAGATTTAAAAAAGTTAAAAACGATAAAAAGCTTATAAAGAGCTAAAATCGACGACGTTTCGAAGTTTAACAGAACGTCATTATCAAGTCAAGAATGTAAAAAATAAGTTTCTATAAATACTAAACCGAACAATAAGCAAAATAATTTACGGGTTAAACAAAATTTTCGCACGCATGGAGTCCGTTTGCACGTTTCAGATTAGGTTTGAATTTCTTAATAGACGCATTTCAAACACTAAACAATCAAATATTTTCCTTGGCACTTTCTCAGAATCTTAAAATGACTCTCATTCAAACGATCCCTCGTA
>NW_027179839.1:0-37608 GCF_036669935.1 Montipora foliosa
CGAGAGTAGTACTTCGACGGGAGACCGCTTGGGAATATCTCGTGTTGTAGACTTCTATTTGACTCTACATTTTGTCGTTATATGACTTGTTTTACTTTGGTTTTCTGTGGGCATTGAGCTAATTAGCACGCGCGCTTGTAAAACTTGTCGTCACAATTCAAGCTTTAGAAAATGACATTCCATGGAATCGAATCGGGGAAAGCTTTGTTTACTCGAGTCCCCGGATGTTGAAAGGAATTTTTGAACGGGAAACATTAACTCTCTGCATTTTACCAATGCCATTGCCGGTGAAGGGTTAAAGAACCATCACAGAGGAAACAGTTATTTGCTCAGTTCAACTTGCCCGCTCAAAACACACAACAAGAACGGGCTTTCTTCCGTCTACGACCATACCACAGGCAAAAAACCGGGTCTCGTCCGATCCCCGTAGTCAAATCCTGTAGGGCGAGAGTAGTACTTCGACGGGAGACCGCTTGGGAATATCTCGTGTTGTAGACTTCTATTTGACTCTACATTTTGTCGTTATATGACTTGTTTTACTTTGGTTTTCTGTGGGCATTGAGCTAATTAGCACGCGCGCTTGTAAAACTTGTCGTCACAATTCAAGCTTTAGAAAATGACATTCCATGGAATCGAATCGGGGAAAAGCTTTGTTTACTCGAGTCCCCGGATGTTGAAAGGAATTTTTGAACGGGAAACATTAACTCTCTGCATTTTACCAATGCCATTGCCGGTGAAGGGTTAAAGAACCATCACAGAGGAAACAGTTATTTGCTCAGTTCAACTTGCCCGCTCAAAACACACACAACAAGAACGGGCTTTCTTCCGTCTACGACCATACCACAGGCAAAAAACCGGGTCTCGTCCGATCCCCGTAGTCAAATCCTGTAGGGCGAGAGTAGTACTTCGACGGGAGACCGCTTGGGAATATCTCGTGTTGTAGACTTCTATTTGACTCTACATTTTGTCGTTATATGACTTGTTTTACTTTGGTTTTCTGTGGGCATTGAGCTAATTAGCACGCGCGCTTGTAAAACTTGTCGTCACAATTCAAGCTTTAGAAAATGACATTCCATGGAATCGAATCGGGGAAAAGCTTTGTTTACTCGAGTCCCCGGATGTTGAAAGGAATTTTTGAACGGGAAACATTAACTCTCTGCATTTTACCAATGCCATTGCCGGTGAAGGGTTAAAGAACCATCACAGAGGAAACAGTTATTTGCTCAGTTCAACTTGCCCGCTCAAAACACACAACAAGAACGGGCTTTCTTCCGTCTACGACCATACCACAGGCAAAAAACCGGGTCTCGTCCGATCCCCGTAGTCAAATCCTGTAGGGCGAGAGTAGTACTTCGACGGGAGACCGCTTGGGAATATCTCGTGTTGTAGACTTCTATTTGACTCTACATTTTGTCGTTATATGACTTGTTTTACTTTGGTTTTCTGTGGGCATTGAGCTAATTAGCACGCGCGCTTGTAAAACTTGTCGTCACAATTCAAGCTTTAGAAAATGACATTCCATGGAATCGAATCGGGGAAAAGCTTTGTTTACTCGAGTCCCCGGATGTTGAAAGGAATTTTTGAACGGGAAACATTAACTCTCTGCATTTTACCAATGCCATTGCCGGTGAAGGGTTAAAGAACCATCACAGAGGAAACAGTTATTTGCTCAGTTCAACTTGCCCGCTCAAAACACACAACAAGAACGGGCTTTCTTCCGTCTACGACCATACCACAGGCAAAAACCGGGTCTCGTCCGATCCCCGTAGTCAAATCCTGTAGGGCGAGAGTAGTACTTCGACGGGAGACCGCTTGGGAATATCTCGTGTTGTAGACTTCTATTTGACTCTACATTTTGTCGTTATATGACTTGTTTTACTTTGGTTTTCTGTGGGCATTGAGCTAATTAGCACGCGCGCTTGTAAAACTTGTCGTCACAATTCAAGCTTTAGAAAATGACATTCCATGGAATCGAATCGGGGAAAAGCTTTGTTTACTCGAGTCCCGGATGTTGAAAGGAATTTTTGAACGGGAAACATTAACTCTCTGCATTTTACCAATGCCATTGCCGGTGAAGGGTTAAAGAACCATCACAGAGGAAACAGTTATTTGCTCAGTTCAACTTGCCCGCTCAAAACACACAACAAGAACGGGCTTTCTTCCGTCTACGACCATACCACAGGCAAAAAACCGGGTCTCGTCCGATCCCCGTAGTCAAATCCTGTAGGGCGAGAGTAGTACTTCGACGGGAGACCGCTTGGGAATATCTCGTGTTGTAGACTTCTATTTGACTCTACATTTTGTCGTTATATGACTTGTTTTACTTTGGTTTTCTGTGGGCATTGAGCTAATTAGCACGCGCGCTTGTAAAACTTGTCGTCACAATTCAAGCTTTAGAAAATGACATTCCATGGAATCGAATCGGGGAAAAGCTTTGTTTACTCGAGTCCCCGGATGTTGAAAGGAATTTTTGAACGGGAAACATTAACTCTCTGCATTTTACCAATGCCATTGCCGGTGAAGGGTTAAAGAACCATCACAGAGGAAACAGTTATTTGCTCAGTTCAACTTGCCCGCTCAAAACACACAACAAGAACGGGCTTTCTTCCGTCTACGACCATACCACAGGCAAAAAACCGGGTCTCGTCCGATCCCCGTAGTCAAATCCTGTAGGGCGGAGTAGTACTTCGACGGGAGACCGCTTGGGAATATCTCGTGTTGTAGACTTCTATTTGACTCTACATTTTGTCGTTATATGACTTGTTTTACTTTGGTTTTCTGTGGGCATTGAGCTAATTAGCACGCGCGCTTGTAAAACTTGTCGTCACAATTCAAGCTTTAGAAAATGACATTCCATGGAATCGAATCGGGGAAAAGCTTTGTTTACTCGAGTCCCGGATGTTGAAAGGAATTTTTGAACGGGAAACATTAACTCTCTGCATTTTACCAATGCCATTGCCGGTGAAGGGTTAAAGAACCATCACAGAGGAAACAGTTATTTGCTCAGTTCAACTTGCCCGCTCAAAACACACAACAAGAACGGGCTTTCTTCCGTCTACGACCATACCACAGGCAAAAAACCGGGTCTCGTCCGATCCCCGTAGTCAAATCCTGTAGGGCGAGAGTAGTACTTCGACGGGAGACCGCTTGGGAATATCTCGTGTTGTAGACTTCTATTTGACTCTACATTTTGTCGTTATATGACTTGTTTTACTTTGGTTTTCTGTGGGCATTGAGCTAATTAGCACGCGCGCTTGTAAAACTTGTCGTCACAATTCAAGCTTTAGAAAATGACATTCCATGGAATCGAATCGGGAAAAGCTTTGTTTACTCGAGTCCCGGATGTTGAAAGGAATTTTTGAACGGGAAACATTAACTCTCTGCATTTTACCAATGCCATTGCCGGTGAAGGGTTAAAGAACCATCACAGAGGAAACAGTTATTTGCTCAGTTCAACTTGCCCGCTCAAAACACACAACAAGAACGGGCTTTCTTCCGTCTACGACCATACCACAGGCAAAAAACCGGGTCTCGTCCGATCCCCGTAGTCAAATCCTGTAGGGCGAGAGTAGTACTACTTCGACGGGAGACCGCTTGGGAATATCTCGTGTTGTAGACTTCTATTTGACTCTACATTTTGTCGTTATATGACTTGTTTTACTTTGGTTTTCTGTGGGCATTGAGCTAATTAGCACGCGCGCTTGTAAAACTTGTCGTCACAATTCAAGCTTTAGAAAATGACATTCCATGGAATCGAATCGGGGAAAAGCTTTGTTTACTCGAGTCCCGGATGTTGAAAGGAATTTTTGAACGGGAAACATTAACTCTCTGCATTTTACCAATGCCATTGCCGGTGAAGGGTTAAAGAACCATCACAGAGGAAACAGTTATTTGCTCAGTTCAACTTGCCCGCTCAAAACACACAACAAGAACGGGCTTTCTTCCGTCTACGACCATACCACAGGCAAAAAACCGGGTCTCGTCCGATCCCCGTAGTCAAATCCTGTAGGGCGAGAGTAGTACTTCGACGGGAGACCGCTTGGGAATATCTCGTGTTGTAGACTTCTATTTGACTCTACATTTTGTCGTTATATGACTTGTTTTACTTTGGTTTTCTGTGGGCATTGAGCTAATTAGCACGCGCGCTTGTAAAACTTGTCGTCACAATTCAAGCTTTAGCAAATGACATTCCATGGAATCGAATCGAGGAAAAGCTTTGTTTACTCGAGTCCCGGATGTTGAAAGGAATTTTTGAACGGGAAACATTAACTCTCTGCATTTTACCAATGCCATTGCCGGTGAAGGGTTAAAGAACCATCACAGAGGAAACAGTTATTTGCTCAGTTCAACTTGCCCGCTCAAAACACACAACAAGAACGGGCTTTCTTCCGTCTACGACCATACCACAGGCAAAAAACCGGGTCTCGTCCGATCCCCGTAGTCAAATCCTGTAGGGCGAGAGTAGTACTTCGACGGGAGACCGCTTGGGAATATCTCGTGTTGTAGACTTCTATTTGACTCTACATTTTGTCGTTATATGACTTGTTTTACTTTGGTTTTCTGTGGGCATTGAGCTAATTAGCACGCGCGCTTGTAAAACTTGTCGTCACAATTCAAGCTTTAGCAAATGACATTCCATGGAATCGAATCGAGGAAAAGCTTTGTTTACTCGAGTCCCGGATGTTGAAAGGAATTTTTGAACGGGAAACATTAACTCTCTGCATTTTACCAATGCCATTGCCGGTGAAGGGTTAAAGAACCATCACAGAGGAAACAGTTATTTGCTCAGTTCAACTTGCCCGCTCAAAACACACAACAAGAACGGGCTTTCTTCCGTCTACGACCATACCACAGGCAAAAAACCGGGTCTCGTCCGATCCCCGTAGTCAAATCCTGTAGGGCGAGAGTAGTACTTCGACGGGAGACCGCTTGGGAATATCTCGTGTTGTAGACTTCTATTTGACTCTACATTTTGTCGTTATATGACTTGTTTTACTTTGGTTTTCTGTGGGCATTGAGCTAATTAGCACGCGCGCTTGTAAAACTTGTCGTCACAATTCAAGCTTTAGCAAATGACATTCCATGGAATCGAATCGAGGAAAAGCTTTGTTTACTCGAGTCCCGGATGTTGAAAGGAATTTTTGAACGGGAAACATTAACTCTCTGCATTTTACCAATGCCATTGCCGGTGAAGGGTTAAAGAACCATCACAGAGGAAACAGTTATTTGCTCAGTTCAACTTGCCCGCTCAAAACACACAACAAGAACGGGCTTTCTTCCGTCTACGACCATACCACAGGCAAAAAACCGGGTCTCGTCCGATCCCCGTAGTCAAATCCTGTAGGGCGAGAGTAGTACTTCGACGGGAGACCGCTTGGGAATATCTCGTGTTGTAGACTTCTATTTGACTCTACATTTTGTCGTTATATGACTTGTTTTACTTTGGTTTTCTGTGGGCATTGAGCTAATTAGCACGCGCGCTTGTAAAACTTGTCGTCACAATTCAAGCTTTAGCAAATGACATTCCATGGAATCGAATCGAGGAAAAGCTTTGTTTACTCGAGTCCCGGATGTTGAAAGGAATTTTTGAACGGGAAACATTAACTCTCTGCATTTTACCAATGCCATTGCCGGTGAAGGGTTAAAGAACCATCACAGAGGAAACAGTTATTTGCTCAGTTCAACTTGCCCGCTCAAAACACAACAAGAACGGGCTTTCTTCCGTCTACGACCATACCACAGGCAAAAAACCGGGTCTCGTCCGATCCCCGTAGTCAAATCCTGTAGGGCGAGAGTAGTACTTCGACGGGAGACCGCTTGGGAATATCTCGTGTTGTAGACTTCTATTTGACTCTACATTTTGTCGTTATATGACTTGTTTTACTTTGGTTTTCTGTGGGCATTGAGCTAATTAGCACGCGCGCTTGTAAAACTTGTCGTCACAATTCAAGCTTTAGCAAATGACATTCCATGGAATCGAATCGAGGAAAAGCTTTGTTTACTCGAGTCCCGGATGTTGAAAGGAATTTTTGAACGGGAAACATTAACTCTCTGCATTTTACCAATGCCATTGCCGGTGAAGGGTTAAAGAACCATCACAGAGGAAACAGTTATTTGCTCAGTTCAACTTGCCCGCTCAAAACACACAACAAGAACGGGCTTTCTTCCGTCTACGACCATACCACAGGCAAAAAACCGGGTCTCGTCCGATCCCCGTAGTCAAATCCTGTAGGGCGAGAGTAGTACTTCGACGGGAGACCGCTTGGGAATATCTCGTGTTGTAGACTTCTATTTGACTCTACATTTTGTCGTTATATGACTTGTTTTACTTTGGTTTTCTGTGGGCATTGAGCTAATTAGCACGCGCGCTTGTAAAACTTGTCGTCACAATTCAAGCTTTAGCAAATGACATTCCATGGAATCGAATCGAGGAAAAGCTTTGTTTACTCGAGTCCCGGATGTTGAAAGGAATTTTTGAACGGGAAACATTAACTCTCTGCATTTTACCAATGCCATTGCCGGTGAAGGGTTAAAGAACCATCACAGAGGAAACAGTTATTTGCTCAGTTCAACTTGCCCGCTCAAAACACACAACAAGAACGGGCTTTCTTCCGTCTACGACCATACCACAGGCAAAAAACCGGGTCTCGTCCGATCCCCGTAGTCAAATCCTGTAGGGCGAGAGTAGTACTTCGACGGGAGACCGCTTGGGAATATCTCGTGTTGTAGACTTCTATTTGACTCTACATTTTGTCGTTATATGACTTGTTTTACTTTGGTTTTCTGTGGGCATTGAGCTAATTAGCACGCGCGCTTGTAAAACTTGTCGTCACAATTCAAGCTTTAGCAAATGACATTCCATGGAATCGAATCGAGGAAAAGCTTTGTTTACTCGAGTCCCGGATGTTGAAAGGAATTTTTGAACGGGAAACATTAACTCTCTGCATTTTACCAATGCCATTGCCGGTGAAGGGTTAAAGAACCATCACAGAGGAAACAGTTATTTGCTCAGTTCAACTTGCCCGCTCAAAACACACAACAAGAACGGGCTTTCTTCCGTCTACGACCATACCACAGGCAAAAAACCGGGTCTCGTCCGATCCCCGTAGTCAAATCCTGTAGGGCGAGAGTAGTACTTCGACGGGAGACCGCTTGGGAATATCTCGTGTTGTAGACTTCTATTTGACTCTACATTTTGTCGTTATATGACTTGTTTTACTTTGGTTTTCTGTGGGCATTGAGCTAATTAGCACGCGCGCTTGTAAAACTTGTCGTCACAATTCAAGCTTTAGCAAATGACATTCCATGGAATCGAATCGAGGAAAAGCTTTGTTTACTCGAGTCCCGGATGTTGAAAGGAATTTTTGAACGGGAAACATTAACTCTCTGCATTTTACCAATGCCATTGCCGGTGAAGGGTTAAAGAACCATCACAGAGGAAACAGTTATTTGCTCAGTTCAACTTGCCCGCTCAAAACACACAACAAGAACGGGCTTTCTTCCGTCTACGACCATACCACAGGCAAAAAACCGGGTCTCGTCCGATCCCCGTAGTCAAATCCTGTAGGGCGAGAGTAGTACTTCGACGGGAGACCGCTTGGGAATATCTCGTGTTGTAGACTTCTATTTGACTCTACATTTTGTCGTTATATGACTTGTTTTACTTTGGTTTTCTGTGGGCATTGAGCTAATTAGCACGCGCGCTTGTAAAACTTGTCGTCACAATTCAAGCTTTAGCAAATGACATTCCATGGAATCGAATCGAGGAAAAGCTTTGTTTACTCGAGTCCCGGATGTTGAAAGGAATTTTTGAACGGGAAACATTAACTCTCTGCATTTTACCAATGCCATTGCCGGTGAAGGGTTAAAGAACCATCACAGAGGAAACAGTTATTTGCTCAGTTCAACTTGCCCGCTCAAAACACACAACAAGAACGGGCTTTCTTCCGTCTACGACCATACCACAGGCAAAAAACCGGGTCTCGTCCGATCCCCGTAGTCAAATCCTGTAGGGCGAGAGTAGTACTTCGACGGGAGACCGCTTGGGAATATCTCGTGTTGTAGACTTCTATTTGACTCTACATTTTGTCGTTATATGACTTGTTTTACTTTGGTTTTCTGTGGGCATTGAGCTAATTAGCACGCGCGCTTGTAAAACTTGTCGTCACAATTCAAGCTTTAGCAAATGACATTCCATGGAATCGAATCGAGGAAAAGCTTTGTTTACTCGAGTCCCGGATGTTGAAAGGAATTTTTGAACGGGAAACATTAACTCTCTGCATTTTACCAATGCCATTGCCGGTGAAGGGTTAAAGAACCATCACAGAGGAAACAGTTATTTGCTCAGTTCAACTTGCCCGCTCAAAACACACAACAAGAACGGGCTTTCTTCCGTCTACGACCATACCACAGGCAAAAAACCGGGTCTCGTCCGATCCCCGTAGTCAAATCCTGTAGGGCGAGAGTAGTACTTCGACGGGAGACCGCTTGGGAATATCTCGTGTTGTAGACTTCTATTTGACTCTACATTTTGTCGTTATATGACTTGTTTTACTTTGGTTTTCTGTGGGCATTGAGCTAATTAGCACGCGCGCTTGTAAAACTTGTCGTCACAATTCAAGCTTTAGCAAATGACATTCCATGGAATCGAATCGAGGAAAAGCTTTGTTTACTCGAGTCCCGGATGTTGAAAGGAATTTTTGAACGGGAAACATTAACTCTCTGCATTTTACCAATGCCATTGCCGGTGAAGGGTTAAAGAACCATCACAGAGGAAACAGTTATTTGCTCAGTTCAACTTGCCCGCTCAAAACACACAACAAGAACGGGCTTTCTTCCGTCTACGACCATACCACAGGCAAAAAACCGGGTCTCGTCCGATCCCCGTAGTCAAATCCTGTAGGGCGAGAGTAGTACTTCGACGGGAGACCGCTTGGGAATATCTCGTGTTGTAGACTTCTATTTGACTCTACATTTTGTCGTTATATGACTTGTTTTACTTTGGTTTTCTGTGGGCATTGAGCTAATTAGCACGCGCGCTTGTAAAACTTGTCGTCACAATTCAAGCTTTAGCAAATGACATTCCATGGAATCGAATCGAGGAAAAGCTTTGTTTACTCGAGTCCCGGATGTTGAAAGGAATTTTTGAACGGGAAACATTAACTCTCTGCATTTTACCAATGCCATTGCCGGTGAAGGGTTAAAGAACCATCACAGAGGAAACAGTTATTTGCTCAGTTCAACTTGCCCGCTCAAAACACACAACAAGAACGGGCTTTCTTCCGTCTACGACCATACCACAGGCAAAAAACCGGGTCTCGTCCGATCCCCGTAGTCAAATCCTGTAGGGCGAGAGTAGTACTTCGACGGGAGACCGCTTGGGAATATCTCGTGTTGTAGACTTCTATTTGACTCTACATTTTGTCGTTATATGACTTGTTTTACTTTGGTTTTCTGTGGGCATTGAGCTAATTAGCACGCGCGCTTGTAAAACTTGTCGTCACAATTCAAGCTTTAGCAAATGACATTCCATGGAATCGAATCGAGGAAAAGCTTTGTTTACTCGAGTCCCGGATGTTGAAAGGAATTTTTGAACGGGAAACATTAACTCTCTGCATTTTACCAATGCCATTGCCGGTGAAGGGTTAAAGAACCATCACAGAGGAAACAGTTATTTGCTCAGTTCAACTTGCCCGCTCAAAACACACAACAAGAACGGGCTTTCTTCCGTCTACGACCATACCACAGGCAAAAAACCGGGTCTCGTCCGATCCCCGTAGTCAAATCCTGTAGGGCGAGAGTAGTACTTCGACGGGAGACCGCTTGGGAATATCTCGTGTTGTAGACTTCTATTTGACTCTACATTTTGTCGTTATATGACTTGTTTTACTTTGGTTTTCTGTGGGCATTGAGCTAATTAGCACGCGCGCTTGTAAAACTTGTCGTCACAATTCAAGCTTTAGCAAATGACATTCCATGGAATCGAATCGAGGAAAAGCTTTGTTTACTCGAGTCCCGGATGTTGAAAGGAATTTTTGAACGGGAAACATTAACTCTCTGCATTTTACCAATGCCATTGCCGGTGAAGGGTTAAAGAACCATCACAGAGGAAACAGTTATTTGCTCAGTTCAACTTGCCCGCTCAAAACACACAACAAGAACGGGCTTTCTTCCGTCTACGACCATACCACAGGCAAAAAACCGGGTCTCGTCCGATCCCCGTAGTCAAATCCTGTAGGGCGAGAGTAGTACTTCGACGGGAGACCGCTTGGGAATATCTCGTGTTGTAGACTTCTATTTGACTCTACATTTTGTCGTTATATGACTTGTTTTACTTTGGTTTTCTGTGGGCATTGAGCTAATTAGCACGCGCGCTTGTAAAACTTGTCGTCACAATTCAAGCTTTAGCAAATGACATTCCATGGAATCGAATCGAGGAAAAGCTTTGTTTACTCGAGTCCCGGATGTTGAAAGGAATTTTTGAACGGGAAACATTAACTCTCTGCATTTTACCAATGCCATTGCCGGTGAAGGGTTAAAGAACCATCACAGAGGAAACAGTTATTTGCTCAGTTCAACTTGCCCGCTCAAAACACACAACAAGAACGGGCTTTCTTCCGTCTACGACCATACCACAGGCAAAAAACCGGGTCTCGTCCGATCCCCGTAGTCAAATCCTGTAGGGCGAGAGTAGTACTTCGACGGGAGACCGCTTGGGAATATCTCGTGTTGTAGACTTCTATTTGACTCTACATTTTGTCGTTATATGACTTGTTTTACTTTGGTTTTCTGTGGGCATTGAGCTAATTAGCACGCGCGCTTGTAAAACTTGTCGTCACAATTCAAGCTTTAGCAAATGACATTCCATGGAATCGAATCGAGGAAAAGCTTTGTTTACTCGAGTCCCGGATGTTGAAAGGAATTTTTGAACGGGAAACATTAACTCTCTGCATTTTACCAATGCCATTGCCGGTGAAGGGTTAAAGAACCATCACAGAGGAAACAGTTATTTGCTCAGTTCAACTTGCCCGCTCAAAACACACAACAAGAACGGGCTTTCTTCCGTCTACGACCATACCACAGGCAAAAAACCGGGTCTCGTCCGATCCCCGTAGTCAAATCCTGTAGGGCGAGAGTAGTACTTCGACGGGAGACCGCTTGGGAATATCTCGTGTTGTAGACTTCTATTTGACTCTACATTTTGTCGTTATATGACTTGTTTTACTTTGGTTTTCTGTGGGCATTGAGCTAATTAGCACGCGCGCTTGTAAAACTTGTCGTCACAATTCAAGCTTTAGCAAATGACATTCCATGGAATCGAATCGAGGAAAAGCTTTGTTTACTCGAGTCCCGGATGTTGAAAGGAATTTTTGAACGGGAAACATTAACTCTCTGCATTTTACCAATGCCATTGCCGGTGAAGGGTTAAAGAACCATCACAGAGGAAACAGTTATTTGCTCAGTTCAACTTGCCCGCTCAAAACACACAACAAGAACGGGCTTTCTTCCGTCTACGACCATACCACAGGCAAAAAACCGGGTCTCGTCCGATCCCCGTAGTCAAATCCTGTAGGGCGAGAGTAGTACTTCGACGGGAGACCGCTTGGGAATATCTCGTGTTGTAGACTTCTATTTGACTCTACATTTTGTCGTTATATGACTTGTTTTACTTTGGTTTTCTGTGGGCATTGAGCTAATTAGCACGCGCGCTTGTAAAACTTGTCGTCACAATTCAAGCTTTAGCAAATGACATTCCATGGAATCGAATCGAGGAAAAGCTTTGTTTACTCGAGTCCCGGATGTTGAAAGGAATTTTTGAACGGGAAACATTAACTCTCTGCATTTTACCAATGCCATTGCCGGTGAAGGGTTAAAGAACCATCACAGAGGAAACAGTTATTTGCTCAGTTCAACTTGCCCGCTCAAAACACACAACAAGAACGGGCTTTCTTCCGTCTACGACCATACCACAGGCAAAAAACCGGGTCTCGTCCGATCCCCGTAGTCAAATCCTGTAGGGCGAGAGTAGTACTTCGACGGGAGACCGCTTGGGAATATCTCGTGTTGTAGACTTCTATTTGACTCTACATTTTGTCGTTATATGACTTGTTTTACTTTGGTTTTCTGTGGGCATTGAGCTAATTAGCACGCGCGCTTGTAAAACTTGTCGTCACAATTCAAGCTTTAGCAAATGACATTCCATGGAATCGAATCGAGGAAAAGCTTTGTTTACTCGAGTCCCGGATGTTGAAAGGAATTTTTGAACGGGAAACATTAACTCTCTGCATTTTACCAATGCCATTGCCGGTGAAGGGTTAAAGAACCATCACAGAGGAAACAGTTATTTGCTCAGTTCAACTTGCCCGCTCAAAACACACAACAAGAACGGGCTTTCTTCCGTCTACGACCATACCACAGGCAAAAAACCGGGTCTCGTCCGATCCCCGTAGTCAAATCCTGTAGGGCGAGAGTAGTACTTCGACGGGAGACCGCTTGGGAATATCTCGTGTTGTAGACTTCTATTTGACTCTACATTTTGTCGTTATATGACTTGTTTTACTTTGGTTTTCTGTGGGCATTGAGCTAATTAGCACGCGCGCTTGTAAAACTTGTCGTCACAATTCAAGCTTTAGCAAATGACATTCCATGGAATCGAATCGAGGAAAAGCTTTGTTTACTCGAGTCCCGGATGTTGAAAGGAATTTTTGAACGGGAAACATTAACTCTCTGCATTTTACCAATGCCATTGCCGGTGAAGGGTTAAAGAACCATCACAGAGGAAACAGTTATTTGCTCAGTTCAACTTGCCCGCTCAAAACACACAACAAGAACGGGCTTTCTTCCGTCTACGACCATACCACAGGCAAAAAACCGGGTCTCGTCCGATCCCCGTAGTCAAATCCTGTAGGGCGAGAGTAGTACTTCGACGGGAGACCGCTTGGGAATATCTCGTGTTGTAGACTTCTATTTGACTCTACATTTTGTCGTTATATGACTTGTTTTACTTTGGTTTTCTGTGGGCATTGAGCTAATTAGCACGCGCGCTTGTAAAACTTGTCGTCACAATTCAAGCTTTAGCAAATGACATTCCATGGAATCGAATCGAGGAAAAGCTTTGTTTACTCGAGTCCCGGATGTTGAAAGGAATTTTTGAACGGGAAACATTAACTCTCTGCATTTTACCAATGCCATTGCCGGTGAAGGGTTAAAGAACCATCACAGAGGAAACAGTTATTTGCTCAGTTCAACTTGCCCGCTCAAAACACACAACAAGAACGGGCTTTCTTCCGTCTACGACCATACCACAGGCAAAAAACCGGGTCTCGTCCGATCCCCGTAGTCAAATCCTGTAGGGCGAGAGTAGTACTTCGACGGGAGACCGCTTGGGAATATCTCGTGTTGTAGACTTCTATTTGACTCTACATTTTGTCGTTATATGACTTGTTTTACTTTGGTTTTCTGTGGGCATTGAGCTAATTAGCACGCGCGCTTGTAAAACTTGTCGTCACAATTCAAGCTTTAGCAAATGACATTCCATGGAATCGAATCGAGGAAAAGCTTTGTTTACTCGAGTCCCGGATGTTGAAAGGAATTTTTGAACGGGAAACATTAACTCTCTGCATTTTACCAATGCCATTGCCGGTGAAGGGTTAAAGAACCATCACAGAGGAAACAGTTATTTGCTCAGTTCAACTTGCCCGCTCAAAACACACAACAAGAACGGGCTTTCTTCCGTCTACGACCATACCACAGGCAAAAAACCGGGTCTCGTCCGATCCCCGTAGTCAAATCCTGTAGGGCGAGAGTAGTACTTCGACGGGAGACCGCTTGGGAATATCTCGTGTTGTAGACTTCTATTTGACTCTACATTTTGTCGTTATATGACTTGTTTTACTTTGGTTTTCTGTGGGCATTGAGCTAATTAGCACGCGCGCTTGTAAAACTTGTCGTCACAATTCAAGCTTTAGCAAATGACATTCCATGGAATCGAATCGAGGAAAAGCTTTGTTTACTCGAGTCCCGGATGTTGAAAGGAATTTTTGAACGGGAAACATTAACTCTCTGCATTTTACCAATGCCATTGCCGGTGAAGGGTTAAAGAACCATCACAGAGGAAACAGTTATTTGCTCAGTTCAACTTGCCCGCTCAAAACACACAACAAGAACGGGCTTTCTTCCGTCTACGACCATACCACAGGCAAAAAACCGGGTCTCGTCCGATCCCCGTAGTCAAATCCTGTAGGGCGAGAGTAGTACTTCGACGGGAGACCGCTTGGGAATATCTCGTGTTGTAGACTTCTATTTGACTCTACATTTTGTCGTTATATGACTTGTTTTACTTTGGTTTTCTGTGGGCATTGAGCTAATTAGCACGCGCGCTTGTAAAACTTGTCGTCACAATTCAAGCTTTAGCAAATGACATTCCATGGAATCGAATCGAGGAAAAGCTTTGTTTACTCGAGTCCCGGATGTTGAAAGGAATTTTTGAACGGGAAACATTAACTCTCTGCATTTTACCAATGCCATTGCCGGTGAAGGGTTAAAGAACCATCACAGAGGAAACAGTTATTTGCTCAGTTCAACTTGCCCGCTCAAAACACACAACAAGAACGGGCTTTCTTCCGTCTACGACCATACCACAGGCAAAAAACCGGGTCTCGTCCGATCCCCGTAGTCAAATCCTGTAGGGCGAGAGTAGTACTTCGACGGGAGACCGCTTGGGAATATCTCGTGTTGTAGACTTCTATTTGACTCTACATTTTGTCGTTATATGACTTGTTTTACTTTGGTTTTCTGTGGGCATTGAGCTAATTAGCACGCGCGCTTGTAAAACTTGTCGTCACAATTCAAGCTTTAGCAAATGACATTCCATGGAATCGAATCGAGGAAAAGCTTTGTTTACTCGAGTCCCGGATGTTGAAAGGAATTTTTGAACGGGAAACATTAACTCTCTGCATTTTACCAATGCCATTGCCGGTGAAGGGTTAAAGAACCATCACAGAGGAAACAGTTATTTGCTCAGTTCAACTTGCCCGCTCAAAACACACAACAAGAACGGGCTTTCTTCCGTCTACGACCATACCACAGGCAAAAAACCGGGTCTCGTCCGATCCCCGTAGTCAAATCCTGTAGGGCGAGAGTAGTACTTCGACGGGAGACCGCTTGGGAATATCTCGTGTTGTAGACTTCTATTTGACTCTACATTTTGTCGTTATATGACTTGTTTTACTTTGGTTTTCTGTGGGCATTGAGCTAATTAGCACGCGCGCTTGTAAAACTTGTCGTCACAATTCAAGCTTTAGCAAATGACATTCCATGGAATCGAATCGAGGAAAAGCTTTGTTTACTCGAGTCCCGGATGTTGAAAGGAATTTTTGAACGGGAAACATTAACTCTCTGCATTTTACCAATGCCATTGCCGGTGAAGGGTTAAAGAACCATCACAGAGGAAACAGTTATTTGCTCAGTTCAACTTGCCCGCTCAAAACACACAACAAGAACGGGCTTTCTTCCGTCTACGACCATACCACAGGCAAAAAACCGGGTCTCGTCCGATCCCCGTAGTCAAATCCTGTAGGGCGAGAGTAGTACTTCGACGGGAGACCGCTTGGGAATATCTCGTGTTGTAGACTTCTATTTGACTCTACATTTTGTCGTTATATGACTTGTTTTACTTTGGTTTTCTGTGGGCATTGAGCTAATTAGCACGCGCGCTTGTAAAACTTGTCGTCACAATTCAAGCTTTAGCAAATGACATTCCATGGAATCGAATCGAGGAAAAGCTTTGTTTACTCGAGTCCCGGATGTTGAAAGGAATTTTTGAACGGGAAACATTAACTCTCTGCATTTTACCAATGCCATTGCCGGTGAAGGGTTAAAGAACCATCACAGAGGAAACAGTTATTTGCTCAGTTCAACTTGCCCGCTCAAAACACACAACAAGAACGGGCTTTCTTCCGTCTACGACCATACCACAGGCAAAAAACCGGGTCTCGTCCGATCCCCGTAGTCAAATCCTGTAGGGCGAGAGTAGTACTTCGACGGGAGACCGCTTGGGAATATCTCGTGTTGTAGACTTCTATTTGACTCTACATTTTGTCGTTATATGACTTGTTTTACTTTGGTTTTCTGTGGGCATTGAGCTAATTAGCACGCGCGCTTGTAAAACTTGTCGTCACAATTCAAGCTTTAGCAAATGACATTCCATGGAATCGAATCGAGGAAAAGCTTTGTTTACTCGAGTCCCGGATGTTGAAAGGAATTTTTGAACGGGAAACATTAACTCTCTGCATTTTACCAATGCCATTGCCGGTGAAGGGTTAAAGAACCATCACAGAGGAAACAGTTATTTGCTCAGTTCAACTTGCCCGCTCAAAACACACAACAAGAACGGGCTTTCTTCCGTCTACGACCATACCACAGGCAAAAAACCGGGTCTCGTCCGATCCCCGTAGTCAAATCCTGTAGGGCGAGAGTAGTACTTCGACGGGAGACCGCTTGGGAATATCTCGTGTTGTAGACTTCTATTTGACTCTACATTTTGTCGTTATATGACTTGTTTTACTTTGGTTTTCTGTGGGCATTGAGCTAATTAGCACGCGCGCTTGTAAAACTTGTCGTCACAATTCAAGCTTTAGCAAATGACATTCCATGGAATCGAATCGAGGAAAAGCTTTGTTTACTCGAGTCCCGGATGTTGAAAGGAATTTTTGAACGGGAAACATTAACTCTCTGCATTTTACCAATGCCATTGCCGGTGAAGGGTTAAAGAACCATCACAGAGGAAACAGTTATTTGCTCAGTTCAACTTGCCCGCTCAAAACACACAACAAGAACGGGCTTTCTTCCGTCTACGACCATACCACAGGCAAAAAACCGGGTCTCGTCCGATCCCCGTAGTCAAATCCTGTAGGGCGAGAGTAGTACTTCGACGGGAGACCGCTTGGGAATATCTCGTGTTGTAGACTTCTATTTGACTCTACATTTTGTCGTTATATGACTTGTTTTACTTTGGTTTTCTGTGGGCATTGAGCTAATTAGCACGCGCGCTTGTAAAACTTGTCGTCACAATTCAAGCTTTAGCAAATGACATTCCATGGAATCGAATCGAGGAAAAGCTTTGTTTACTCGAGTCCCGGATGTTGAAAGGAATTTTTGAACGGGAAACATTAACTCTCTGCATTTTACCAATGCCATTGCCGGTGAAGGGTTAAAGAACCATCACAGAGGAAACAGTTATTTGCTCAGTTCAACTTGCCCGCTCAAAACACACAACAAGAACGGGCTTTCTTCCGTCTACGACCATACCACAGGCAAAAAACCGGGTCTCGTCCGATCCCCGTAGTCAAATCCTGTAGGGCGAGAGTAGTACTTCGACGGGAGACCGCTTGGGAATATCTCGTGTTGTAGACTTCTATTTGACTCTACATTTTGTCGTTATATGACTTGTTTTACTTTGGTTTTCTGTGGGCATTGAGCTAATTAGCACGCGCGCTTGTAAAACTTGTCGTCACAATTCAAGCTTTAGCAAATGACATTCCATGGAATCGAATCGAGGAAAAGCTTTGTTTACTCGAGTCCCGGATGTTGAAAGGAATTTTTGAACGGGAAACATTAACTCTCTGCATTTTACCAATGCCATTGCCGGTGAAGGGTTAAAGAACCATCACAGAGGAAACAGTTATTTGCTCAGTTCAACTTGCCCGCTCAAAACACACAACAAGAACGGGCTTTCTTCCGTCTACGACCATACCACAGGCAAAAAACCGGGTCTCGTCCGATCCCCGTAGTCAAATCCTGTAGGGCGAGAGTAGTACTTCGACGGGAGACCGCTTGGGAATATCTCGTGTTGTAGACTTCTATTTGACTCTACATTTTGTCGTTATATGACTTGTTTTACTTTGGTTTTCTGTGGGCATTGAGCTAATTAGCACGCGCGCTTGTAAAACTTGTCGTCACAATTCAAGCTTTAGCAAATGACATTCCATGGAATCGAATCGAGGAAAAGCTTTGTTTACTCGAGTCCCGGATGTTGAAAGGAATTTTTGAACGGGAAACATTAACTCTCTGCATTTTACCAATGCCATTGCCGGTGAAGGGTTAAAGAACCATCACAGAGGAAACAGTTATTTGCTCAGTTCAACTTGCCCGCTCAAAACACACAACAAGAACGGGCTTTCTTCCGTCTACGACCATACCACAGGCAAAAAACCGGGTCTCGTCCGATCCCCGTAGTCAAATCCTGTAGGGCGAGAGTAGTACTTCGACGGGAGACCGCTTGGGAATATCTCGTGTTGTAGACTTCTATTTGACTCTACATTTTGTCGTTATATGACTTGTTTTACTTTGGTTTTCTGTGGGCATTGAGCTAATTAGCACGCGCGCTTGTAAAACTTGTCGTCACAATTCAAGCTTTAGCAAATGACATTCCATGGAATCGAATCGAGGAAAAGCTTTGTTTACTCGAGTCCCGGATGTTGAAAGGAATTTTTGAACGGGAAACATTAACTCTCTGCATTTTACCAATGCCATTGCCGGTGAAGGGTTAAAGAACCATCACAGAGGAAACAGTTATTTGCTCAGTTCAACTTGCCCGCTCAAAACACACAACAAGAACGGGCTTTCTTCCGTCTACGACCATACCACAGGCAAAAAACCGGGTCTCGTCCGATCCCCGTAGTCAAATCCTGTAGGGCGAGAGTAGTACTTCGACGGGAGACCGCTTGGGAATATCTCGTGTTGTAGACTTCTATTTGACTCTACATTTTGTCGTTATATGACTTGTTTTACTTTGGTTTTCTGTGGGCATTGAGCTAATTAGCACGCGCGCTTGTAAAACTTGTCGTCACAATTCAAGCTTTAGCAAATGACATTCCATGGAATCGAATCGAGGAAAAGCTTTGTTTACTCGAGTCCCGGATGTTGAAAGGAATTTTTGAACGGGAAACATTAACTCTCTGCATTTTACCAATGCCATTGCCGGTGAAGGGTTAAAGAACCATCACAGAGGAAACAGTTATTTGCTCAGTTCAACTTGCCCGCTCAAAACACACAACAAGAACGGGCTTTCTTCCGTCTACGACCATACCACAGGCAAAAAACCGGGTCTCGTCCGATCCCCGTAGTCAAATCCTGTAGGGCGAGAGTAGTACTTCGACGGGAGACCGCTTGGGAATATCTCGTGTTGTAGACTTCTATTTGACTCTACATTTTGTCGTTATATGACTTGTTTTACTTTGGTTTTCTGTGGGCATTGAGCTAATTAGCACGCGCGCTTGTAAAACTTGTCGTCACAATTCAAGCTTTAGCAAATGACATTCCATGGAATCGAATCGAGGAAAAGCTTTGTTTACTCGAGTCCCGGATGTTGAAAGGAATTTTTGAACGGGAAACATTAACTCTCTGCATTTTACCAATGCCATTGCCGGTGAAGGGTTAAAGAACCATCACAGAGGAAACAGTTATTTGCTCAGTTCAACTTGCCCGCTCAAAACACACAACAAGAACGGGCTTTCTTCCGTCTACGACCATACCACAGGCAAAAAACCGGGTCTCGTCCGATCCCCGTAGTCAAATCCTGTAGGGCGAGAGTAGTACTTCGACGGGAGACCGCTTGGGAATATCTCGTGTTGTAGACTTCTATTTGACTCTACATTTTGTCGTTATATGACTTGTTTTACTTTGGTTTTCTGTGGGCATTGAGCTAATTAGCACGCGCGCTTGTAAAACTTGTCGTCACAATTCAAGCTTTAGCAAATGACATTCCATGGAATCGAATCGAGGAAAAGCTTTGTTTACTCGAGTCCCGGATGTTGAAAGGAATTTTTGAACGGGAAACATTAACTCTCTGCATTTTACCAATGCCATTGCCGGTGAAGGGTTAAAGAACCATCACAGAGGAAACAGTTATTTGCTCAGTTCAACTTGCCCGCTCAAAACACACAACAAGAACGGGCTTTCTTCCGTCTACGACCATACCACAGGCAAAAAACCGGGTCTCGTCCGATCCCCGTAGTCAAATCCTGTAGGGCGAGAGTAGTACTTCGACGGGAGACCGCTTGGGAATATCTCGTGTTGTAGACTTCTATTTGACTCTACATTTTGTCGTTATATGACTTGTTTTACTTTGGTTTTCTGTGGGCATTGAGCTAATTAGCACGCGCGCTTGTAAAACTTGTCGTCACAATTCAAGCTTTAGCAAATGACATTCCATGGAATCGAATCGAGGAAAAGCTTTGTTTACTCGAGTCCCGGATGTTGAAAGGAATTTTTGAACGGGAAACATTAACTCTCTGCATTTTACCAATGCCATTGCCGGTGAAGGGTTAAAGAACCATCACAGAGGAAACAGTTATTTGCTCAGTTCAACTTGCCCGCTCAAAACACACAACAAGAACGGGCTTTCTTCCGTCTACGACCATACCACAGGCAAAAAACCGGGTCTCGTCCGATCCCCGTAGTCAAATCCTGTAGGGCGAGAGTAGTACTTCGACGGGAGACCGCTTGGGAATATCTCGTGTTGTAGACTTCTATTTGACTCTACATTTTGTCGTTATATGACTTGTTTTACTTTGGTTTTCTGTGGGCATTGAGCTAATTAGCACGCGCGCTTGTAAAACTTGTCGTCACAATTCAAGCTTTAGCAAATGACATTCCATGGAATCGAATCGAGGAAAAGCTTTGTTTACTCGAGTCCCGGATGTTGAAAGGAATTTTTGAACGGGAAACATTAACTCTCTGCATTTTACCAATGCCATTGCCGGTGAAGGGTTAAAGAACCATCACAGAGGAAACAGTTATTTGCTCAGTTCAACTTGCCCGCTCAAAACACACAACAAGAACGGGCTTTCTTCCGTCTACGACCATACCACAGGCAAAAAACCGGGTCTCGTCCGATCCCCGTAGTCAAATCCTGTAGGGCGAGAGTAGTACTTCGACGGGAGACCGCTTGGGAATATCTCGTGTTGTAGACTTCTATTTGACTCTACATTTTGTCGTTATATGACTTGTTTTACTTTGGTTTTCTGTGGGCATTGAGCTAATTAGCACGCGCGCTTGTAAAACTTGTCGTCACAATTCAAGCTTTAGCAAATGACATTCCATGGAATCGAATCGAGGAAAAGCTTTGTTTACTCGAGTCCCGGATGTTGAAAGGAATTTTTGAACGGGAAACATTAACTCTCTGCATTTTACCAATGCCATTGCCGGTGAAGGGTTAAAGAACCATCACAGAGGAAACAGTTATTTGCTCAGTTCAACTTGCCCGCTCAAAACACACAACAAGAACGGGCTTTCTTCCGTCTACGACCATACCACAGGCAAAAAACCGGGTCTCGTCCGATCCCCGTAGTCAAATCCTGTAGGGCGAGAGTAGTACTTCGACGGGAGACCGCTTGGGAATATCTCGTGTTGTAGACTTCTATTTGACTCTACATTTTGTCGTTATATGACTTGTTTTACTTTGGTTTTCTGTGGGCATTGAGCTAATTAGCACGCGCGCTTGTAAAACTTGTCGTCACAATTCAAGCTTTAGCAAATGACATTCCATGGAATCGAATCGAGGAAAAGCTTTGTTTACTCGAGTCCCGGATGTTGAAAGGAATTTTTGAACGGGAAACATTAACTCTCTGCATTTTACCAATGCCATTGCCGGTGAAGGGTTAAAGAACCATCACAGAGGAAACAGTTATTTGCTCAGTTCAACTTGCCCGCTCAAAACACACAACAAGAACGGGCTTTCTTCCGTCTACGACCATACCACAGGCAAAAAACCGGGTCTCGTCCGATCCCCGTAGTCAAATCCTGTAGGGCGAGAGTAGTACTTCGACGGGAGACCGCTTGGGAATATCTCGTGTTGTAGACTTCTATTTGACTCTACATTTTGTCGTTATATGACTTGTTTTACTTTGGTTTTCTGTGGGCATTGAGCTAATTAGCACGCGCGCTTGTAAAACTTGTCGTCACAATTCAAGCTTTAGCAAATGACATTCCATGGAATCGAATCGAGGAAAAGCTTTGTTTACTCGAGTCCCGGATGTTGAAAGGAATTTTTGAACGGGAAACATTAACTCTCTGCATTTTACCAATGCCATTGCCGGTGAAGGGTTAAAGAACCATCACAGAGGAAACAGTTATTTGCTCAGTTCAACTTGCCCGCTCAAAACACACAACAAGAACGGGCTTTCTTCCGTCTACGACCATACCACAGGCAAAAAACCGGGTCTCGTCCGATCCCCGTAGTCAAATCCTGTAGGGCGAGAGTAGTACTTCGACGGGAGACCGCTTGGGAATATCTCGTGTTGTAGACTTCTATTTGACTCTACATTTTGTCGTTATATGACTTGTTTTACTTTGGTTTTCTGTGGGCATTGAGCTAATTAGCACGCGCGCTTGTAAAACTTGTCGTCACAATTCAAGCTTTAGCAAATGACATTCCATGGAATCGAATCGAGGAAAAGCTTTGTTTACTCGAGTCCCGGATGTTGAAAGGAATTTTTGAACGGGAAACATTAACTCTCTGCATTTTACCAATGCCATTGCCGGTGAAGGGTTAAAGAACCATCACAGAGGAAACAGTTATTTGCTCAGTTCAACTTGCCCGCTCAAAACACACAACAAGAACGGGCTTTCTTCCGTCTACGACCATACCACAGGCAAAAAACCGGGTCTCGTCCGATCCCCGTAGTCAAATCCTGTAGGGCGAGAGTAGTACTTCGACGGGAGACCGCTTGGGAATATCTCGTGTTGTAGACTTCTATTTGACTCTACATTTTGTCGTTATATGACTTGTTTTACTTTGGTTTTCTGTGGGCATTGAGCTAATTAGCACGCGCGCTTGTAAAACTTGTCGTCACAATTCAAGCTTTAGCAAATGACATTCCATGGAATCGAATCGAGGAAAAGCTTTGTTTACTCGAGTCCCGGATGTTGAAAGGAATTTTTGAACGGGAAACATTAACTCTCTGCATTTTACCAATGCCATTGCCGGTGAAGGGTTAAAGAACCATCACAGAGGAAACAGTTATTTGCTCAGTTCAACTTGCCCGCTCAAAACACACAACAAGAACGGGCTTTCTTCCGTCTACGACCATACCACAGGCAAAAAACCGGGTCTCGTCCGATCCCCGTAGTCAAATCCTGTAGGGCGAGAGTAGTACTTCGACGGGAGACCGCTTGGGAATATCTCGTGTTGTAGACTTCTATTTGACTCTACATTTTGTCGTTATATGACTTGTTTTACTTTGGTTTTCTGTGGGCATTGAGCTAATTAGCACGCGCGCTTGTAAAACTTGTCGTCACAATTCAAGCTTTAGCAAATGACATTCCATGGAATCGAATCGAGGAAAAGCTTTGTTTACTCGAGTCCCGGATGTTGAAAGGAATTTTTGAACGGGAAACATTAACTCTCTGCATTTTACCAATGCCATTGCCGGTGAAGGGTTAAAGAACCATCACAGAGGAAACAGTTATTTGCTCAGTTCAACTTGCCCGCTCAAAACACACAACAAGAACGGGCTTTCTTCCGTCTACGACCATACCACAGGCAAAAAACCGGGTCTCGTCCGATCCCCGTAGTCAAATCCTGTAGGGCGAGAGTAGTACTTCGACGGGAGACCGCTTGGGAATATCTCGTGTTGTAGACTTCTATTTGACTCTACATTTTGTCGTTATATGACTTGTTTTACTTTGGTTTTCTGTGGGCATTGAGCTAATTAGCACGCGCGCTTGTAAAACTTGTCGTCACAATTCAAGCTTTAGCAAATGACATTCCATGGAATCGAATCGAGGAAAAGCTTTGTTTACTCGAGTCCCGGATGTTGAAAGGAATTTTTGAACGGGAAACATTAACTCTCTGCATTTTACCAATGCCATTGCCGGTGAAGGGTTAAAGAACCATCACAGAGGAAACAGTTATTTGCTCAGTTCAACTTGCCCGCTCAAAACACACAACAAGAACGGGCTTTCTTCCGTCTACGACCATACCACAGGCAAAAAACCGGGTCTCGTCCGATCCCCGTAGTCAAATCCTGTAGGGCGAGAGTAGTACTTCGACGGGAGACCGCTTGGGAATATCTCGTGTTGTAGACTTCTATTTGACTCTACATTTTGTCGTTATATGACTTGTTTTACTTTGGTTTTCTGTGGGCATTGAGCTAATTAGCACGCGCGCTTGTAAAACTTGTCGTCACAATTCAAGCTTTAGCAAATGACATTCCATGGAATCGAATCGAGGAAAAGCTTTGTTTACTCGAGTCCCGGATGTTGAAAGGAATTTTTGAACGGGAAACATTAACTCTCTGCATTTTACCAATGCCATTGCCGGTGAAGGGTTAAAGAACCATCACAGAGGAAACAGTTATTTGCTCAGTTCAACTTGCCCGCTCAAAACACACAACAAGAACGGGCTTTCTTCCGTCTACGACCATACCACAGGCAAAAAACCGGGTCTCGTCCGATCCCCGTAGTCAAATCCTGTAGGGCGAGAGTAGTACTTCGACGGGAGACCGCTTGGGAATATCTCGTGTTGTAGACTTCTATTTGACTCTACATTTTGTCGTTATATGACTTGTTTTACTTTGGTTTTCTGTGGGCATTGAGCTAATTAGCACGCGCGCTTGTAAAACTTGTCGTCACAATTCAAGCTTTAGCAAATGACATTCCATGGAATCGAATCGAGGAAAAGCTTTGTTTACTCGAGTCCCGGATGTTGAAAGGAATTTTTGAACGGGAAACATTAACTCTCTGCATTTTACCAATGCCATTGCCGGTGAAGGGTTAAAGAACCATCACAGAGGAAACAGTTATTTGCTCAGTTCAACTTGCCCGCTCAAAACACACAACAAGAACGGGCTTTCTTCCGTCTACGACCATACCACAGGCAAAAAACCGGGTCTCGTCCGATCCCCGTAGTCAAATCCTGTAGGGCGAGAGTAGTACTTCGACGGGAGACCGCTTGGGAATATCTCGTGTTGTAGACTTCTATTTGACTCTACATTTTGTCGTTATATGACTTGTTTTACTTTGGTTTTCTGTGGGCATTGAGCTAATTAGCACGCGCGCTTGTAAAACTTGTCGTCACAATTCAAGCTTTAGCAAATGACATTCCATGGAATCGAATCGAGGAAAAGCTTTGTTTACTCGAGTCCCGGATGTTGAAAGGAATTTTTGAACGGGAAACATTAACTCTCTGCATTTTACCAATGCCATTGCCGGTGAAGGGTTAAAGAACCATCACAGAGGAAACAGTTATTTGCTCAGTTCAACTTGCCCGCTCAAAACACACAACAAGAACGGGCTTTCTTCCGTCTACGACCATACCACAGGCAAAAAACCGGGTCTCGTCCGATCCCCGTAGTCAAATCCTGTAGGGCGAGAGTAGTACTTCGACGGGAGACCGCTTGGGAATATCTCGTGTTGTAGACTTCTATTTGACTCTACATTTTGTCGTTATATGACTTGTTTTACTTTGGTTTTCTGTGGGCATTGAGCTAATTAGCACGCGCGCTTGTAAAACTTGTCGTCACAATTCAAGCTTTAGCAAATGACATTCCATGGAATCGAATCGAGGAAAAGCTTTGTTTACTCGAGTCCCGGATGTTGAAAGGAATTTTTGAACGGGAAACATTAACTCTCTGCATTTTACCAATGCCATTGCCGGTGAAGGGTTAAAGAACCATCACAGAGGAAACAGTTATTTGCTCAGTTCAACTTGCCCGCTCAAAACACACAACAAGAACGGGCTTTCTTCCGTCTACGACCATACCACAGGCAAAAAACCGGGTCTCGTCCGATCCCCGTAGTCAAATCCTGTAGGGCGAGAGTAGTACTTCGACGGGAGACCGCTTGGGAATATCTCGTGTTGTAGACTTCTATTTGACTCTACATTTTGTCGTTATATGACTTGTTTTACTTTGGTTTTCTGTGGGCATTGAGCTAATTAGCACGCGCGCTTGTAAAACTTGTCGTCACAATTCAAGCTTTAGCAAATGACATTCCATGGAATCGAATCGAGGAAAAGCTTTGTTTACTCGAGTCCCGGATGTTGAAAGGAATTTTTGAACGGGAAACATTAACTCTCTGCATTTTACCAATGCCATTGCCGGTGAAGGGTTAAAGAACCATCACAGAGGAAACAGTTATTTGCTCAGTTCAACTTGCCCGCTCAAAACACACAACAAGAACGGGCTTTCTTCCGTCTACGACCATACCACAGGCAAAAAACCGGGTCTCGTCCGATCCCCGTAGTCAAATCCTGTAGGGCGAGAGTAGTACTTCGACGGGAGACCGCTTGGGAATATCTCGTGTTGTAGACTTCTATTTGACTCTACATTTTGTCGTTATATGACTTGTTTTACTTTGGTTTTCTGTGGGCATTGAGCTAATTAGCACGCGCGCTTGTAAAACTTGTCGTCACAATTCAAGCTTTAGCAAATGACATTCCATGGAATCGAATCGAGGAAAAGCTTTGTTTACTCGAGTCCCGGATGTTGAAAGGAATTTTTGAACGGGAAACATTAACTCTCTGCATTTTACCAATGCCATTGCCGGTGAAGGGTTAAAGAACCATCACAGAGGAAACAGTTATTTGCTCAGTTCAACTTGCCCGCTCAAAACACACAACAAGAACGGGCTTTCTTCCGTCTACGACCATACCACAGGCAAAAAACCGGGTCTCGTCCGATCCCCGTAGTCAAATCCTGTAGGGCGAGAGTAGTACTTCGACGGGAGACCGCTTGGGAATATCTCGTGTTGTAGACTTCTATTTGACTCTACATTTTGTCGTTATATGACTTGTTTTACTTTGGTTTTCTGTGGGCATTGAGCTAATTAGCACGCGCGCTTGTAAAACTTGTCGTCACAATTCAAGCTTTAGCAAATGACATTCCATGGAATCGAATCGAGGAAAAGCTTTGTTTACTCGAGTCCCGGATGTTGAAAGGAATTTTTGAACGGGAAACATTAACTCTCTGCATTTTACCAATGCCATTGCCGGTGAAGGGTTAAAGAACCATCACAGAGGAAACAGTTATTTGCTCAGTTCAACTTGCCCGCTCAAAACACACAACAAGAACGGGCTTTCTTCCGTCTACGACCATACCACAGGCAAAAAACCGGGTCTCGTCCGATCCCCGTAGTCAAATCCTGTAGGGCGAGAGTAGTACTTCGACGGGAGACCGCTTGGGAATATCTCGTGTTGTAGACTTCTATTTGACTCTACATTTTGTCGTTATATGACTTGTTTTACTTTGGTTTTCTGTGGGCATTGAGCTAATTAGCACGCGCGCTTGTAAAACTTGTCGTCACAATTCAAGCTTTAGCAAATGACATTCCATGGAATCGAATCGAGGAAAAGCTTTGTTTACTCGAGTCCCGGATGTTGAAAGGAATTTTTGAACGGGAAACATTAACTCTCTGCATTTTACCAATGCCATTGCCGGTGAAGGGTTAAAGAACCATCACAGAGGAAACAGTTATTTGCTCAGTTCAACTTGCCCGCTCAAAACACACAACAAGAACGGGCTTTCTTCCGTCTACGACCATACCACAGGCAAAAAACCGGGTCTCGTCCGATCCCCGTAGTCAAATCCTGTAGGGCGAGAGTAGTACTTCGACGGGAGACCGCTTGGGAATATCTCGTGTTGTAGACTTCTATTTGACTCTACATTTTGTCGTTATATGACTTGTTTTACTTTGGTTTTCTGTGGGCATTGAGCTAATTAGCACGCGCGCTTGTAAAACTTGTCGTCACAATTCAAGCTTTAGCAAATGACATTCCATGGAATCGAATCGAGGAAAAGCTTTGTTTACTCGAGTCCCGGATGTTGAAAGGAATTTTTGAACGGGAAACATTAACTCTCTGCATTTTACCAATGCCATTGCCGGTGAAGGGTTAAAGAACCATCACAGAGGAAACAGTTATTTGCTCAGTTCAACTTGCCCGCTCAAAACACACAACAAGAACGGGCTTTCTTCCGTCTACGACCATACCACAGGCAAAAAACCGGGTCTCGTCCGATCCCCGTAGTCAAATCCTGTAGGGCGAGAGTAGTACTTCGACGGGAGACCGCTTGGGAATATCTCGTGTTGTAGACTTCTATTTGACTCTACATTTTGTCGTTATATGACTTGTTTTACTTTGGTTTTCTGTGGGCATTGAGCTAATTAGCACGCGCGCTTGTAAAACTTGTCGTCACAATTCAAGCTTTAGCAAATGACATTCCATGGAATCGAATCGAGGAAAAGCTTTGTTTACTCGAGTCCCGGATGTTGAAAGGAATTTTTGAACGGGAAACATTAACTCTCTGCATTTTACCAATGCCATTGCCGGTGAAGGGTTAAAGAACCATCACAGAGGAAACAGTTATTTGCTCAGTTCAACTTGCCCGCTCAAAACACACAACAAGAACGGGCTTTCTTCCGTCTACGACCATACCACAGGCAAAAAACCGGGTCTCGTCCGATCCCCGTAGTCAAATCCTGTAGGGCGAGAGTAGTACTTCGACGGGAGACCGCTTGGGAATATCTCGTGTTGTAGACTTCTATTTGACTCTACATTTTGTCGTTATATGACTTGTTTTACTTTGGTTTTCTGTGGGCATTGAGCTAATTAGCACGCGCGCTTGTAAAACTTGTCGTCACAATTCAAGCTTTAGCAAATGACATTCCATGGAATCGAATCGAGGAAAAGCTTTGTTTACTCGAGTCCCGGATGTTGAAAGGAATTTTTGAACGGGAAACATTAACTCTCTGCATTTTACCAATGCCATTGCCGGTGAAGGGTTAAAGAACCATCACAGAGGAAACAGTTATTTGCTCAGTTCAACTTGCCCGCTCAAAACACACAACAAGAACGGGCTTTCTTCCGTCTACGACCATACCACAGGCAAAAAACCGGGTCTCGTCCGATCCCCGTAGTCAAATCCTGTAGGGCGAGAGTAGTACTTCGACGGGAGACCGCTTGGGAATATCTCGTGTTGTAGACTTCTATTTGACTCTACATTTTGTCGTTATATGACTTGTTTTACTTTGGTTTTCTGTGGGCATTGAGCTAATTAGCACGCGCGCTTGTAAAACTTGTCGTCACAATTCAAGCTTTAGCAAATGACATTCCATGGAATCGAATCGAGGAAAAGCTTTGTTTACTCGAGTCCCGGATGTTGAAAGGAATTTTTGAACGGGAAACATTAACTCTCTGCATTTTACCAATGCCATTGCCGGTGAAGGGTTAAAGAACCATCACAGAGGAAACAGTTATTTGCTCAGTTCAACTTGCCCGCTCAAAACACACAACAAGAACGGGCTTTCTTCCGTCTACGACCATACCACAGGCAAAAAACCGGGTCTCGTCCGATCCCCGTAGTCAAATCCTGTAGGGCGAGAGTAGTACTTCGACGGGAGACCGCTTGGGAATATCTCGTGTTGTAGACTTCTATTTGACTCTACATTTTGTCGTTATATGACTTGTTTTACTTTGGTTTTCTGTGGGCATTGAGCTAATTAGCACGCGCGCTTGTAAAACTTGTCGTCACAATTCAAGCTTTAGCAAATGACATTCCATGGAATCGAATCGAGGAAAAGCTTTGTTTACTCGAGTCCCGGATGTTGAAAGGAATTTTTGAACGGGAAACATTAACTCTCTGCATTTTACCAATGCCATTGCCGGTGAAGGGTTAAAGAACCATCACAGAGGAAACAGTTATTTGCTCAGTTCAACTTGCCCGCTCAAAACACACAACAAGAACGGGCTTTCTTCCGTCTACGACCATACCACAGGCAAAAAACCGGGTCTCGTCCGATCCCCGTAGTCAAATCCTGTAGGGCGAGAGTAGTACTTCGACGGGAGACCGCTTGGGAATATCTCGTGTTGTAGACTTCTATTTGACTCTACATTTTGTCGTTATATGACTTGTTTTACTTTGGTTTTCTGTGGGCATTGAGCTAATTAGCACGCGCGCTTGTAAAACTTGTCGTCACAATTCAAGCTTTAGCAAATGACATTCCATGGAATCGAATCGAGGAAAAGCTTTGTTTACTCGAGTCCCGGATGTTGAAAGGAATTTTTGAACGGGAAACATTAACTCTCTGCATTTTACCAATGCCATTGCCGGTGAAGGGTTAAAGAACCATCACAGAGGAAACAGTTATTTGCTCAGTTCAACTTGCCCGCTCAAAACACACAACAAGAACGGGCTTTCTTCCGTCTACGACCATACCACAGGCAAAAAACCGGGTCTCGTCCGATCCCCGTAGTCAAATCCTGTAGGGCGAGAGTAGTACTTCGACGGGAGACCGCTTGGGAATATCTCGTGTTGTAGACTTCTATTTGACTCTACATTTTGTCGTTATATGACTTGTTTTACTTTGGTTTTCTGTGGGCATTGAGCTAATTAGCACGCGCGCTTGTAAAACTTGTCGTCACAATTCAAGCTTTAGCAAATGACATTCCATGGAATCGAATCGAGGAAAAGCTTTGTTTACTCGAGTCCCGGATGTTGAAAGGAATTTTTGAACGGGAAACATTAACTCTCTGCATTTTACCAATGCCATTGCCGGTGAAGGGTTAAAGAACCATCACAGAGGAAACAGTTATTTGCTCAGTTCAACTTGCCCGCTCAAAACACACAACAAGAACGGGCTTTCTTCCGTCTACGACCATACCACAGGCAAAAAACCGGGTCTCGTCCGATCCCCGTAGTCAAATCCTGTAGGGCGAGAGTAGTACTTCGACGGGAGACCGCTTGGGAATATCTCGTGTTGTAGACTTCTATTTGACTCTACATTTTGTCGTTATATGACTTGTTTTACTTTGGTTTTCTGTGGGCATTGAGCTAATTAGCACGCGCGCTTGTAAAACTTGTCGTCACAATTCAAGCTTTAGCAAATGACATTCCATGGAATCGAATCGAGGAAAAGCTTTGTTTACTCGAGTCCCGGATGTTGAAAGGAATTTTTGAACGGGAAACATTAACTCTCTGCATTTTACCAATGCCATTGCCGGTGAAGGGTTAAAGAACCATCACAGAGGAAACAGTTATTTGCTCAGTTCAACTTGCCCGCTCAAAACACACAACAAGAACGGGCTTTCTTCCGTCTACGACCATACCACAGGCAAAAAACCGGGTCTCGTCCGATCCCCGTAGTCAAATCCTGTAGGGCGAGAGTAGTACTTCGACGGGAGACCGCTTGGGAATATCTCGTGTTGTAGACTTCTATTTGACTCTACATTTTGTCGTTATATGACTTGTTTTACTTTGGTTTTCTGTGGGCATTGAGCTAATTAGCACGCGCGCTTGTAAAACTTGTCGTCACAATTCAAGCTTTAGCAAATGACATTCCATGGAATCGAATCGAGGAAAAGCTTTGTTTACTCGAGTCCCGGATGTTGAAAGGAATTTTTGAACGGGAAACATTAACTCTCTGCATTTTACCAATGCCATTGCCGGTGAAGGGTTAAAGAACCATCACAGAGGAAACAGTTATTTGCTCAGTTCAACTTGCCCGCTCAAAACACACAACAAGAACGGGCTTTCTTCCGTCTACGACCATACCACAGGCAAAAAACCGGGTCTCGTCCGATCCCCGTAGTCAAATCCTGTAGGGCGAGAGTAGTACTTCGACGGGAGACCGCTTGGGAATATCTCGTGTTGTAGACTTCTATTTGACTCTACATTTTGTCGTTATATGACTTGTTTTACTTTGGTTTTCTGTGGGCATTGAGCTAATTAGCACGCGCGCTTGTAAAACTTGTCGTCACAATTCAAGCTTTAGCAAATGACATTCCATGGAATCGAATCGAGGAAAAGCTTTGTTTACTCGAGTCCCGGATGTTGAAAGGAATTTTTGAACGGGAAACATTAACTCTCTGCATTTTACCAATGCCATTGCCGGTGAAGGGTTAAAGAACCATCACAGAGGAAACAGTTATTTGCTCAGTTCAACTTGCCCGCTCAAAACACACAACAAGAACGGGCTTTCTTCCGTCTACGACCATACCACAGGCAAAAAACCGGGTCTCGTCCGATCCCCGTAGTCAAATCCTGTAGGGCGAGAGTAGTACTTCGACGGGAGACCGCTTGGGAATATCTCGTGTTGTAGACTTCTATTTGACTCTACATTTTGTCGTTATATGACTTGTTTTACTTTGGTTTTCTGTGGGCATTGAGCTAATTAGCACGCGCGCTTGTAAAACTTGTCGTCACAATTCAAGCTTTAGCAAATGACATTCCATGGAATCGAATCGAGGAAAAGCTTTGTTTACTCGAGTCCCGGATGTTGAAAGGAATTTTTGAACGGGAAACATTAACTCTCTGCATTTTACCAATGCCATTGCCGGTGAAGGGTTAAAGAACCATCACAGAGGAAACAGTTATTTGCTCAGTTCAACTTGCCCGCTCAAAACACACAACAAGAACGGGCTTTCTTCCGTCTACGACCATACCACAGGCAAAAAACCGGGTCTCGTCCGATCCCCGTAGTCAAATCCTGTAGGGCGAGAGTAGTACTTCGACGGGAGACCGCTTGGGAATATCTCGTGTTGTAGACTTCTATTTGACTCTACATTTTGTCGTTATATGACTTGTTTTACTTTGGTTTTCTGTGGGCATTGAGCTAATTAGCACGCGCGCTTGTAAAACTTGTCGTCACAATTCAAGCTTTAGCAAATGACATTCCATGGAATCGAATCGAGGAAAAGCTTTGTTTACTCGAGTCCCGGATGTTGAAAGGAATTTTTGAACGGGAAACATTAACTCTCTGCATTTTACCAATGCCATTGCCGGTGAAGGGTTAAAGAACCATCACAGAGGAAACAGTTATTTGCTCAGTTCAACTTGCCCGCTCAAAACACACAACAAGAACGGGCTTTCTTCCGTCTACGACCATACCACAGGCAAAAAACCGGGTCTCGTCCGATCCCCGTAGTCAAATCCTGTAGGGCGAGAGTAGTACTTCGACGGGAGACCGCTTGGGAATATCTCGTGTTGTAGACTTCTATTTGACTCTACATTTTGTCGTTATATGACTTGTTTTACTTTGGTTTTCTGTGGGCATTGAGCTAATTAGCACGCGCGCTTGTAAAACTTGTCGTCACAATTCAAGCTTTAGCAAATGACATTCCATGGAATCGAATCGAGGAAAAGCTTTGTTTACTCGAGTCCCGGATGTTGAAAGGAATTTTTGAACGGGAAACATTAACTCTCTGCATTTTACCAATGCCATTGCCGGTGAAGGGTTAAAGAACCATCACAGAGGAAACAGTTATTTGCTCAGTTCAACTTGCCCGCTCAAAACACACAACAAGAACGGGCTTTCTTCCGTCTACGACCATACCACAGGCAAAAAACCGGGTCTCGTCCGATCCCCGTAGTCAAATCCTGTAGGGCGAGAGTAGTACTTCGACGGGAGACCGCTTGGGAATATCTCGTGTTGTAGACTTCTATTTGACTCTACATTTTGTCGTTATATGACTTGTTTTACTTTGGTTTTCTGTGGGCATTGAGCTAATTAGCACGCGCGCTTGTAAAACTTGTCGTCACAATTCAAGCTTTAGCAAATGACATTCCATGGAATCGAATCGAGGAAAAGCTTTGTTTACTCGAGTCCCGGATGTTGAAAGGAATTTTTGAACGGGAAACATTAACTCTCTGCATTTTACCAATGCCATTGCCGGTGAAGGGTTAAAGAACCATCACAGAGGAAACAGTTATTTGCTCAGTTCAACTTGCCCGCTCAAAACACACAACAAGAACGGGCTTTCTTCCGTCTACGACCATACCACAGGCAAAAAACCGGGTCTCGTCCGATCCCCGTAGTCAAATCCTGTAGGGCGAGAGTAGTACTTCGACGGGAGACCGCTTGGGAATATCTCGTGTTGTAGACTTCTATTTGACTCTACATTTTGTCGTTATATGACTTGTTTTACTTTGGTTTTCTGTGGGCATTGAGCTAATTAGCACGCGCGCTTGTAAAACTTGTCGTCACAATTCAAGCTTTAGCAAATGACATTCCATGGAATCGAATCGAGGAAAAGCTTTGTTTACTCGAGTCCCGGATGTTGAAAGGAATTTTTGAACGGGAAACATTAACTCTCTGCATTTTACCAATGCCATTGCCGGTGAAGGGTTAAAGAACCATCACAGAGGAAACAGTTATTTGCTCAGTTCAACTTGCCCGCTCAAAACACACAACAAGAACGGGCTTTCTTCCGTCTACGACCATACCACAGGCAAAAAACCGGGTCTCGTCCGATCCCCGTAGTCAAATCCTGTAGGGCGAGAGTAGTACTTCGACGGGAGACCGCTTGGGAATATCTCGTGTTGTAGACTTCTATTTGACTCTACATTTTGTCGTTATATGACTTGTTTTACTTTGGTTTTCTGTGGGCATTGAGCTAATTAGCACGCGCGCTTGTAAAACTTGTCGTCACAATTCAAGCTTTAGCAAATGACATTCCATGGAATCGAATCGAGGAAAAGCTTTGTTTACTCGAGTCCCGGATGTTGAAAGGAATTTTTGAACGGGAAACATTAACTCTCTGCATTTTACCAATGCCATTGCCGGTGAAGGGTTAAAGAACCATCACAGAGGAAACAGTTATTTGCTCAGTTCAACTTGCCCGCTCAAAACACACAACAAGAACGGGCTTTCTTCCGTCTACGACCATACCACAGGCAAAAAACCGGGTCTCGTCCGATCCCCGTAGTCAAATCCTGTAGGGCGAGAGTAGTACTTCGACGGGAGACCGCTTGGGAATATCTCGTGTTGTAGACTTCTATTTGACTCTACATTTTGTCGTTATATGACTTGTTTTACTTTGGTTTTCTGTGGGCATTGAGCTAATTAGCACGCGCGCTTGTAAAACTTGTCGTCACAATTCAAGCTTTAGCAAATGACATTCCATGGAATCGAATCGAGGAAAAGCTTTGTTTACTCGAGTCCCGGATGTTGAAAGGAATTTTTGAACGGGAAACATTAACTCTCTGCATTTTACCAATGCCATTGCCGGTGAAGGGTTAAAGAACCATCACAGAGGAAACAGTTATTTGCTCAGTTCAACTTGCCCGCTCAAAACACACAACAAGAACGGGCTTTCTTCCGTCTACGACCATACCACAGGCAAAAAACCGGGTCTCGTCCGATCCCCGTAGTCAAATCCTGTAGGGCGAGAGTAGTACTTCGACGGGAGACCGCTTGGGAATATCTCGTGTTGTAGACTTCTATTTGACTCTACATTTTGTCGTTATATGACTTGTTTTACTTTGGTTTTCTGTGGGCATTGAGCTAATTAGCACGCGCGCTTGTAAAACTTGTCGTCACAATTCAAGCTTTAGCAAATGACATTCCATGGAATCGAATCGAGGAAAAGCTTTGTTTACTCGAGTCCCGGATGTTGAAAGGAATTTTTGAACGGGAAACATTAACTCTCTGCATTTTACCAATGCCATTGCCGGTGAAGGGTTAAAGAACCATCACAGAGGAAACAGTTATTTGCTCAGTTCAACTTGCCCGCTCAAAACACACAACAAGAACGGGCTTTCTTCCGTCTACGACCATACCACAGGCAAAAAACCGGGTCTCGTCCGATCCCCGTAGTCAAATCCTGTAGGGCGAGAGTAGTACTTCGACGGGAGACCGCTTGGGAATATCTCGTGTTGTAGACTTCTATTTGACTCTACATTTTGTCGTTATATGACTTGTTTTACTTTGGTTTTCTGTGGGCATTGAGCTAATTAGCACGCGCGCTTGTAAAACTTGTCGTCACAATTCAAGCTTTAGCAAATGACATTCCATGGAATCGAATCGAGGAAAAGCTTTGTTTACTCGAGTCCCGGATGTTGAAAGGAATTTTTGAACGGGAAACATTAACTCTCTGCATTTTACCAATGCCATTGCCGGTGAAGGGTTAAAGAACCATCACAGAGGAAACAGTTATTTGCTCAGTTCAACTTGCCCGCTCAAAACACACAACAAGAACGGGCTTTCTTCCGTCTACGACCATACCACAGGCAAAAAACCGGGTCTCGTCCGATCCCCGTAGTCAAATCCTGTAGGGCGAGAGTAGTACTTCGACGGGAGACCGCTTGGGAATATCTCGTGTTGTAGACTTCTATTTGACTCTACATTTTGTCGTTATATGACTTGTTTTACTTTGGTTTTCTGTGGGCATTGAGCTAATTAGCACGCGCGCTTGTAAAACTTGTCGTCACAATTCAAGCTTTAGCAAATGACATTCCATGGAATCGAATCGAGGAAAAGCTTTGTTTACTCGAGTCCCGGATGTTGAAAGGAATTTTTGAACGGGAAACATTAACTCTCTGCATTTTACCAATGCCATTGCCGGTGAAGGGTTAAAGAACCATCACAGAGGAAACAGTTATTTGCTCAGTTCAACTTGCCCGCTCAAAACACACAACAAGAACGGGCTTTCTTCCGTCTACGACCATACCACAGGCAAAAAACCGGGTCTCGTCCGATCCCCGTAGTCAAATCCTGTAGGGCGAGAGTAGTACTTCGACGGGAGACCGCTTGGGAATATCTCGTGTTGTAGACTTCTATTTGACTCTACATTTTGTCGTTATATGACTTGTTTTACTTTGGTTTTCTGTGGGCATTGAGCTAATTAGCACGCGCGCTTGTAAAACTTGTCGTCACAATTCAAGCTTTAGCAAATGACATTCCATGGAATCGAATCGAGGAAAAGCTTTGTTTACTCGAGTCCCGGATGTTGAAAGGAATTTTTGAACGGGAAACATTAACTCTCTGCATTTTACCAATGCCATTGCCGGTGAAGGGTTAAAGAACCATCACAGAGGAAACAGTTATTTGCTCAGTTCAACTTGCCCGCTCAAAACACACAACAAGAACGGGCTTTCTTCCGTCTACGACCATACCACAGGCAAAAAACCGGGTCTCGTCCGATCCCCGTAGTCAAATCCTGTAGGGCGAGAGTAGTACTTCGACGGGAGACCGCTTGGGAATATCTCGTGTTGTAGACTTCTATTTGACTCTACATTTTGTCGTTATATGACTTGTTTTACTTTGGTTTTCTGTGGGCATTGAGCTAATTAGCACGCGCGCTTGTAAAACTTGTCGTCACAATTCAAGCTTTAGCAAATGACATTCCATGGAATCGAATCGAGGAAAAGCTTTGTTTACTCGAGTCCCGGATGTTGAAAGGAATTTTTGAACGGGAAACATTAACTCTCTGCATTTTACCAATGCCATTGCCGGTGAAGGGTTAAAGAACCATCACAGAGGAAACAGTTATTTGCTCAGTTCAACTTGCCCGCTCAAAACACACAACAAGAACGGGCTTTCTTCCGTCTACGACCATACCACAGGCAAAAAAAACCGGGTCTCGTCCGATCCCCGTAGTCAAATCCTGTAGGGCGAGAGTAGTACTTCGACGGGAGACCGCTTGGGAATATCTCGTGTTGTAGACTTCTATTTGACTCTACATTTTGTCGTTATATGACTTGTTTTACTTTGGTTTTCTGTGGGCATTGAGCTAATTAGCACGCGCGCTTGTAAAACTTGTCGTCACAATTCAAGCTTTAGCAAATGACATTCCATGGAATCGAATCGAGGAAAAGCTTTGTTTACTCGAGTCCC
>NW_027179840.1:0-15000 GCF_036669935.1 Montipora foliosa
AAAATTTACATCAGAAAAAAAAGTTACAGGAAAAAAAAGATTTGTAGCCATCACTCATGGACACAAAATTGTCTCCTCGAGATCACGCACCCAAGGAATATTCGTAGTCATGATCAGTGCCTTTTCAAGACGTGTGTCTGTGCCATAGAAGAAACATTAAATTATTCCTTTTGAGCAATACAATTCACCTGTTTTGTTATTTTAAGAATTAAGTCAAAGCTGTGCTTCCTGTTTCTGCAAAACGTAGCCTGAACCGATACACAGGTTGAAAAAAGGTGTTTCCGTTGCCGTTTTTGTAACGGTTACTTTACGGAAACCTGAATATCCGCAGACGGAATTGTAACTAACCGTTGCGGGAATCACGTGTATAAGTCATGTTTCAGTTTCTGCGGCGTCCCGTAAACGCATCCCTTATACTCACGTATCCGTTAGGTTTAATCTCTTGCGGAAACGCCAAATGCCGTCATGTTTCCGCAGCTCGTAAATCCAGAGGATAATCAATTGTGCGTTGAGTTTCCGGAACAAGGAATGCAGAAACTCAGTTGGATCGGTTTACTTTATACATCCTTTATGTTTCCGCAGAGTTCACATTCGGTGGATCATTCACAGGATTTCCTAAACGTGGAAACTTTGCTTAACTCTCCAGTTTGGAATCATATACTGTTCATTCTATCAGGTATTTCAAATGTGGAGGTTTTTGGGACAACCCTGGATCGATTTATGGATTTACAACGACCCGTTTTCGTTGATACGCAAAAATCAAGCAGATTCAGATTTAGGTGCCGTTTGGTGAGTTTTTATTTAAATAATTCTCTCCATTTGTATATATAATATTTTCACAATAAAAAAGAGACTTCTTACAATGTATTTTCTAATTTTGATGCCTGATACTGTAACTTTTCCATTTCAATTAAATAATCATTTTAGATTTGACAAAATTCAACTTTATTTCTCATTGAAATATTATATAGTAATTAATAAATAACTTTATTATATCATATATTTTAACACTGTAACGTTTTTATTGTAACTTTTCCATTTTAACTAAATAGTCATTTTAGAATTGGCAATATTCAACCTTCTTTCTCCTTGACATAATTATTATATAATAACTAATTAAATAACATTATATCATAAAGTTATTTTAAAATTAGTAACGTATATTCCAAAATACATAACTCCAAGAAGTAGTTTACAGTAAGACTATTACCGTATTTACTCGAATAAGCGCCGCCCTCGAATAAGCGCCGTATCTGGGACAAAAAGTGAATAAGCGCCGCCCTGGAATAAGCGCCGCACCGCTGATGCGGCGCTTATTCGAGGAATTCCGGGAAAAACACTATAAAACAATTTTAAAACAGCATCGGCAATTTATTTTCCTTAAATGTGATGTTCTTTAGTTCAAAGTGACTGTATTTCTCCGCTCGGGCGGTAAGCTCTCTTTCTTTCTTTGACTGAACGTTGTAAATTGGTCCACAACGGGTTTTTTTCACCGCGTGAATTTCTCTCGTAATTCTAGATGTACTATCAGTTTAGTATCAGTCCATGGGAAAATTAACAGATAGAAAGTGTACCGTTGAATAAAAATATAGAAAAAGTAAATTTGTCTTGTACATTGTTTAAATAAGCGCCGCACTTGTGGCGCGGAAAATTAAATAAGCGCCGCGGCACTTATTCGAGTAAATACGGTAAATAAGTTTATAAGAACAATATTCAAATGAAGGTCTTACTCATTTAAGACTGCATAAGATCTCATAAGGAAATCTGTAAATGTATCAAATTGCTGTATTAAAAACTAACTAAATTATCTAATCTTAAAACATCTTTTTACGGTGCACTCCTTTCTTTAAGTTTAAATTAAGAAAACCTTTGCACAAAAATACCAGTTTCTCCAGTATCAGTTGTGAAGGCTGTTACTGATGATCTGGAGGTTTGTCACTCAAACTTTTTCTGGACGCACTATAACAAATGCTTACTACTCTAAATTTAAAAAATAATGATAATTCATGTATGTAAATTATTTCAAGGCATGTCACCACCCAGTACCAGGTAAGTGTAACATTAACGTTATTAAAACAAACATTGACAGGAAATGACCACCAAATAAATGTTTTAAATAGCTGGTATTTTCGTACTTGGTACCAGTACTTGGTGGACCATCCCCAAAAGTTATTGTTTAAGCCTATACAAACCACTGAGAGGCCTTAATTAGCTTCATTAGGGAGTATCAGACTGATGCTGCAAAGGTGACTGTGATGCAAACAAAAATAGCCATAGGCTTAATATACAAGCCAGTATGTCGACACATGTACCACACTTTTTGTTATGTCACTCTGCTGTAACTGCATGCATGGCTACAAAGTGGACCTGGCTGTGACATACACCTACAAAGTACTCTATAAGAATTTCCCTACATTTGAGTTTGAATAATAATGACAAACTGCCTCATTTTACAAGCGACTCATTTTTGTGTTGCCTTTTATCTGACACTCCCAGTTTTGTTGTTAGGATACCCCAATGACTGTCTTGTAATGTCAGCAATTTTAATGAACACAGTCAAGTAAAGGTTTTCTTTTAAGAATAAAACTCTTATCACCTAGCCAATGAGGTTGTGCAAAATTAAGTTAGTTTGATCATCACAGGGTTTAACTGTCTAAAGAAGGCACGTTAAGGCACGTTAAAGCAAATCGCCACAGTGTCCTCTACTATGGTGTTAGTGGATGCAGAGTCCTGAAGAGAGTTTGTCACCGTGGTCCATCACTTTTAACTTTTTTGCACACAACACCCAAACAGTGACACCCAGTTGCCATAGTGAAGGTTACTGTAGCAATTAAATTGTTTTACACTGTAAGTCTCTTAGTGGGAATTACTGGCGTCCTGCCCATGAGGGGCAGTTTGTTGGTACCGGTCTATCTGACATGTTTTGATCAGCCTTTCTGGTTATTTTTGCAGCTGTTCTTTTTTGCCTCTTCGACTTGCAAGGCATAAAGAACAGCCTTGATGTTTCTTAACTTCGACCTCTCCCAGCGTAGTGGCTTGATGAACCTTGGTGGCGGACCACCAGTCCCCTCTTCATTGTCTTCACTTTCCTCTGAAGAAATAAACTCCACAGCATTGTGAAGGTTTAATAAAGCCTTCATTTTGGCTTTGTCATCCAGTGAAAGTTCTGCCTTATCTATCACTTCTTTGCGATACATCAATTTCTGAATATCAAAAAAGAAAAAAAAACTCATTTAGCCACAGTGGCATGACTACTGTGAATAAGACATTAACATTAAATTTTACTTTTTTCTTCAACAACAGTTTACTCTGGCAAAATAGTCTCCCTGACAATGTTGCATATTTCGATTTGGTTCTTGCTCTTTCCTCTGTGCAATTTACACTACGATCAAACCTTGCATACGGTATACATTGTAAATGGACACTGTTATCGATTAACAACATCAAAGGGGGTAGGGTACAGAAATGTATAGCACTTGTGCATTCTATAAACGAGCATAGACAAACATGCAAAACATGTGTTCATGTGTTTCGTGTTTTGAAATTTACTCTTATGTCCACAAAACATGGTTTGGTTGTCCTTGGAATATTTATTTTGTCCACACTTGAAAAAGCATTTGTAGCAACCACTGCGGTTTTTCGCTGGCTCTTAAAAGCTTGAAACGATCGTCTGACAAATTTGATACAACTTCTTCTACGTACAGCTGTATCCATGAATTTTAACAGCAGGTGCAAGGCTGTTGCCTAACAGGAGCCCAGTAGCCTCGGGCTAACAAAGAATAGCTCTGGGCTCCTTAATTTTTCACAGCAACACCTTTCACTTCATATGTTGGGCTCCTAAGTTCTCAGCGTTTAGCTCTGAGGGCCCCTTTAAAATTTTCTTAGGCAGCAGCCTTGAGGTGTCCATTCTCTAGAAACGAGGCTGCCAATCCTCCAAGTTCTCCCTTTGAGTCATTTTTATGACATCTTTTAAGACTTCCAAGAGTACAAAACAGACGACAGCACGAGCACGGTCAGCAGCCGCCATGTTTACCATGCGGATCCGCAGACAGGAAGGTTACATATAAGAGCTGGTAATAACTATTCCCAGGAGTGATCGCGTTTCAACGGCAAATGGTTGGAAAAGAATTCTTTTGGAAAACGTCAGCTGCATTAACCTAAACCGGTTTTGGTTGAAACGGTTGATCCCAATAGAACATGGCCTTAGTGTCTTTTCAAACTTTTGTATTCCGTCATTACGTAACTGCACCTGTCTGCAACATCTAGAAGCTACTAAATTAAAGGAACTTACAAAAATGCACGACTTACCTTTTATCTTGGCTTTGGGCCATTTTTTTCCCCCAAAATTTCCCCTCACTTATTTAACCAAAATATCCTCAATTTTTTTGTTCTCCTCATCATCATACCTCAAAGAAATAAAGACCAAAAACATGTCAATTTTTTTAACTATTTATTTGAAATAAAATTATATGGGTATATTGTGACAGCCTGGGTCTAAAAAAACTTAGTGAGCTTAAAGAGGCAGTTTTCTGGTTCTGAAGAAACTGAGGTGCTGCGTCAGTGGGGGAGTGAAACACAAAAATTTGGTTTGTCAACTGAGTTGATAAATAAATGTAAATTGACCACTGCACAATATTAACCACCTGACGTTTCCAGCGTTAGCCCTTCGTCAGAGCAAATCAAGGAGTTGTGGATAGTATAAGGTTTATGTAGCCTGACAATGGAAAAAATTAACTCAAGAGTTGCTTTTGTCCTTGAATAAAGCTCTTAAACTAGTGTTTGAAGCTAAACAACAAGTTGAAGCAAAACGTAATGATATCACTGTAAAATTGTCTAGTTGACCTCCTTCTCGCTTTCATAAAATTGAAGTTTCATTAACACAAGCACCATTTTGTCCACTCAAAGATGGATAAATGGAATTGCAACTTCCCACTCAAAGATGGGCGTCTCACTTGTGTCAATGAAGGTTCCTCTTCCCATCGAATAAAGCTCATATACTAGTGTTTGAAGCTAAACAACAAGTTGAAGCGAAATATAATGATATCACTATAAAATTGTCTAGTTGACCTACTTCTGGCATTCATAAAATTGGAAGTATCATTAACACAAGCACCATTTTGTCCACTCAAAGATGGATAAATGGAATTGCGACTTCCCACTCAAAGATGGGCGTCTTACTTGTGTCAATGAAGGTTCCCTCTTGCCATTGAATAAAGCTCATATACTAGTGTTTGAAGCTAAACAACAAGTTGAAGCGAAACATAATGATATCACTGTAAAATTGTCTAGTTGACCTACTTCTGGAATTCACAAAATTGGAAGTATCATTAACACAAGCACCATTTTGTCCACTCAAAGATGGATAAATAGAATTGCGACTTCCCACTCAAAGATGGGCGTCTTACTTCTGTCAATGAAGGTTCCTTTTGGCATTGAATAAAGCTCATATACTAGTGTTTGAAGCTAAACAACTTTGAAGCTAAACAACAAGTTGAAGCGAAACATGATATCACTGTAAAATTGTCTAGTTGACCTCCTTCTGGCTTTCATAAAATTGAAGTTTCATTAACACAAGCACCATTTTGTCCACTCAAAGATGGATAAATGGAATTGCGACTTCCCACTCAAAGATGGGCGTCTTACTTGTGTCAATGAAGGTTCCTAATGCCATCGAATAAAGCTCATAATATACTAGTGTTTGAAGCTAAACAACAAGTTGAAGCGAAACATAATGATGTCACTGTAAAATTGTCTAGTTGACCTCCTGGCATTCATAAAATTGGAAGTATCATTAACACAAGCACCATTTTGTCCACTCAAAGATGGATAAATAGAATTGCAACTTCCCACTCAAAGATGGGCGTCTTACTTGTGTCAATGAAGGTTCCTAATGCCATCGAATAAAGCTCATATACTAGTGTTCCAAGCCAAACAACTAGTTGAAATGAAACGTAATGATATCACTGTAAAATTGTCTAGTTGATCTCCCTGTGGCATTCATAAAATTGGAACTTTCATTAGCACAAGCACCATTTTGTCCACTCAAAGATGGATAAATAGAATTGCGACTTCCCACTCAAAGATGGGCGTCTTACTTGTGTCAATGAAAGTTCCTTTTGGTATTGAATAAAGCTCATAATTATACTAGTGTTTAAAGCTAAACAACAAGTTGAAGTGAAACATGATGATATCACTGTAAAAATTTAATTGTCTAGATGATCTCCTTGCGGCATCTGGAAAATGAAAGCATCATTGACACAAGCACCATTTTGTCCACTCAAAGATGGATAAATGGAATTGCGACTTCCCACTCAAAGATGGGCGTCTTACTTGTGTCAATGAAGATTGCTAATGCCATCGAATAAAGCTCATATACTAGTGTTTCAAGCCAAACAACTAGTTAAAATGAAACATAATGATATCACTGTAAAATTGTCTAGTTGACCTCCTTCTGGCTTTCATAAAATTGAAGTTTCATTAACACAAGCACCATTTTGTCCACTCAAAGATGGATAAATAGAATTGCAACTTCCCACTCAAAGATGGGCGTCTCACTTGTGTCAATGAAGGTTCCTCTTCCCATCGAATAAAGCTCATATACTAGTGTTTGAAGCTAAACAACAAGTTAAAGCGAAACATGATATCACTGTAAAATTGTCTAGTTGACCTACTTCTGGCATTCATAAAATTGGAAGTATCATTAACACAAGCACCATTTTGTCCACTCAAAGATGGATAAATAGAATTGCAACTTCCCACTCAAAGATGGGCGTCTTACTTGTGTCAATGAAGGTTCCTCTTTCCATTGAATAAAGCTCATATACTAGTGTTTGAAGCTAAACAACAAGTTGAAGCGAAACATAATGATATCACTGTAAAATTGTCTAGTTGACCTACCTCTGGCATTCATAAAATTGGAAGTATCATTAACACAAGCACCATTTTGTCCACTCAAAGATGGATAAATGGAATTGCACCTTCCCACTCAAAGATGGGCGTCTCACTTGTGTCAATGAAGGTTCCTAATGCCATCGAATAAAGCTCATAATATACTAGTGTTTGAAGCTAAACAACAAGTTGAAGCGAAACATAATGATGTCACTGTAAAATTGTCTAGTTGACCTCCTGGCATTCATAAAATTGGAAGTATCATTAACACAAGCACCATTTTGTCCACTCAAAGATGGATAAATAGAATTGCAACTTCCCACTCAAAGATGGGCGTCTTACTTGTGTCAATGAAGGTTCCTCTTTCCATTGAATAAAGCTCATATACTAGTGTTTGAAGCTAAACAACAAGTTGAAGCGAAACATAATGATATCACTGTAAAATTGTCTAGTTGACCTACCTCTGGCATTCATAAAATTGGAAGTATCATTAACACAAGCACCATTTTGTCCACTCAAAGATGGATAAATAGAATTGCAACTTCCCACTCAAAGATGGGCGTCTCACTTGTGTCAATGAAGGTTCCTAATGCCATCGAATAAAGCTCATAATATACTAGTGTTTGAAGCTAAACAACAAGTTGAAGCAAAACATAATGATATCACTATAAAATTGTCTAGTTGACGTCCTTGCATTCATAAAATTGGAAGTATCATTAACAGAAGCACCATTTTGTCCACTCAAAGATGGATAAATAGAATTGCAACTTCCCACTCAAAGATGGGCGTCTTACTTGTGTCAATGAAGGTTCCTCTTGCCATAGAATAAAGCTCATATACTAGTGTTTGAAGCTAAACAACAAGTTGAAGCGAAACATAACGATATTACTGTAAAATTGTCTAGTTGACCTACTTCTGGCATTCATAAAATTGGAAGTTTCATTAACACAAGCACCATTTTGTCCACTCAAAGATGGATAAATAGAATTGCGACTTCCCACTCAAAGATGGGCGTCTTACTTGTGTCAATGAAGGTTCCTAATGCCATCGAATAAAGCTCATAATATACTAGTGTTTGAAGCTAAACAACAAGTTGAAGCGAAACATAATGATGTCACTGTAAAATTGTCTAGTTGACCTCCTTGCATTCATAAAATTGGAAGTATCATTAACACAAGCACCATTTTGTCCACTCAAAGATGGATAAATAGAATTGCAACTTCCCACTCAAAGATGGGCGTCTTACTTGTGTCAATGAAGGTTCCTCTTGCCATCGAATAAAGCTCATATACTAGTGTTTGAAGCTAAACAACAAGTTGAAGCGAAACATAATGATATCACTGTAAAATTGTCTAGTTGACCTACTCTGGCATTCATAAAATTGGAAGTTTCATTAGCACAAGCACCATTTTGTCCACTCAAAGATGGATAAATAGAATTGCAACTTCCCACTCAAAGATGGGCGTCTTACTTGTGTCAATGAAGGTTCCTCTTTCCATTGAATAAAGCTCATATACTAGTGTTTGAAGCTAAACAACAAGTTGAAGCGAAACATAATGATATCACTGTAAAATTGTCTAGTTGACCTACCTCTGGCATTCATAAAATTGGAAGTATCATTAACACAAGCACCATTTTGTCCACTCAAAGATGGATAAATGGAATTGCAACTTCCCACTCAAAGATGGGCGTCTCACTTGTGTCAATGAAGGTTCCTAATGCCATCGAATAAAGCTCATAATATACTAGTGTTTGAAGCTAAACAACAAGTTGAAGCAAAACATAATGATATCACTATAAAATTGTCTAGTTGACGTCCTTGCATTCATAAAATTGGAAGTATCATTAACAGAAGCACCATTTTGTCCACTCAAAGATGGATAAATAGAATTGCAACTTCCCACTCAAAGATGGGCGTCTTACTTGTGTCAATGAAGGTTCCTCTTGCCATAGAATAAAGCTCATATACTAGTGTTTGAAGCTAAACAACAAGTTGAAGCGAAACATAACGATATTACTGTAAAATTGTCTAGTTGACCTACTTCTGGCATTCATAAAATTGGAAGTTTCATTAACACAAGCACCATTTTGTCCACTCAAAGATGGATAAATAGAATTGCGACTTCCCACTCAAAGATGGGCGTCTTACTTGTGTCAATGAAGGTTCCTAATGCCATCGAATAAAGCTCATAATATACTAGTGTTTGAAGCTAAACAACAAGTTGAAGCGAAACATAATGATGTCACTGTAAAATTGTCTAGTTGACCTCCTTGCATTCATAAAATTGGAAGTATCATTAACACAAGCACCATTTTGTCCACTCAAAGATGGATAAATAGAATTGCAACTTCCCACTCAAAGATGGGCGTCTTACTTGTGTCAATGAAGGTTCCTCTTGCCATCGAATAAAGCTCATATACTAGTGTTTGAAGCTAAACAACAAGTTGAAGCGAAACATAATGATATCACTGTAAAATTGTCTAGTTGACCTACTCTGGCATTCATAAAATTGGAAGTTTCATTAGCACAAGCACCATTTTGTCCACTCAAAGATGGATAAATAGAATTGCGACTTCCCACTCAAAGATGGGCGTCTTACTTGTGTCAATGAAGGTTCCTTTTGGCATTGAATAAAGCTCATAATTATACTAGTGTTTAAAGCTAAACAACAAGTTGAAGTGAAACGTGATAATATCACTGTAAAAATTTAATTGTCTAGTTGATCTCCTTGTGGCATTTGGAAAATGAAAGTATCATTGACACAAGCACCATTTTGTCCACTCAAAGATGGATACATGTACATAGAATTGTGACTTCCCACTCAAAGATGGGCATCTTACTTACTAGTGACAACCCTGAATTAATACATGCACCATTTCATTCATTTAAAGATGGGCATCTTACTTGTGTCAATGAAGGTTGCTTTTGTTATCAAATAAATCTCTTATCCTGGTGTTTGTAGCTTAATGAAAATTTAAGAGTTGATAAATATTTCACTATAAAATGATGTATGACTCTTCTTGTGCCAATGATGGTTGCTTATTATTCTCATTCAATGAACCTGTTATCTCAGTTTACAGCTCAGTTCCAAACTCTTCACTGTGGGATGATCATTATGAGAATAACATAGTTACATAAAATTATGAAACAAATTTTGCTAACCTGACATCTGTTTTAAAGCCATCAAAATCTTTTTTTTGTTTCTTTAATTCTTTATACGTCTTTCTATCTGCATCCTACAAAAACAGAATTTATAACTTCACAAAACATTTATTTCATCGGTTCTGTATATGTGGCCTAACCACACTGAATTACTGGAATGTACGATGCATGAAAATTTGCTTCAATTACGGCTGCCAATTTCAAATGTCCCGCGGTGAACCTTTCCCAAAAGCGTTTTCTATGTGAATAAAATGCCTTCGCTACCGGCATTTTTCAAATCAAAACTGATTAATTTGTGATACAGTAAAATGCAAGAGGTTGATGAGCTTACCCATCATTTTAAACCGACCGAATCGTAAATAATGAACACAACGAATCATTATCGAATATGGGCGAGTCGATCGATAACACAAATCGGTCAGATGAAAAATTTTTTTTTGGATGATATATATTGATATGTCATGGAAACAGGAAAAATAAGTTTAAACTGTACTTACCGAACAACTAGGGTCTACAGTTGGCTGCATCCGTTTCTTGCTAAAAAGACTCTTTCTTGCGCTTGGCTGTTGAACACTCTGAACAAGCTCGTCCAACCGACCGTTCAGACGCTCGTTTTCTTTCCTGAGTTTTGCCAACTCATCAAGCACACTCTTCATCGGATTAGGTGTCTCATTATTATCTACCTGTCTCTGGCTCTCCTCACTCATTTTATCACTAGAATACTAACTTTTAAACGGAATAAAAGCGACAAATGCTATCAATGAAGTTTCAAAAAGGCGCGCGATTCGACCCGTACTTTGACCAAAGTCAAAACGAGGCACGCATGCGACCTTATATTGCTTTCGCTTTCAAAACGAGGCATGCCAGCATGCGGCAGAAAATCCCCAGGAACTTTCGAGCTGTTTGGGTATTTGTATCGGTCCATCAAATGGTGATTATATACTACTTTCTGTGGATTCCTAGAAGTTTAATTTTCATACATTTTCAATTTGTAGACTGTCATTCATCGCAATAGTTGTCCCAGGGTTCTCAATAAGTTTTGGAGTAGACGGCTTAAATATAAAAGTAGGCGGCGGGAGAAGCGAGTGCCACTTGTTTATAGCAAGTTTATGACCGAAAAGTAGACGGCTCTAAATTTAAAGTAGCCGGTTTTTTAGCCGGCTGCCGGCACTTAATGAGAACCCTGTTGTCCAGGTACGTTAGAGAGATTTTCTTTACTTTATTCCTTTCTGTAATTAATACGGGGCCGGCAGCGCGTTTGAAACTTATCGCTCTCAGCGCGCCCTGGATACCGCGTAGTCGATGGCGTTTGGAGTAATCCGATAGAGTATTGCTCGAGTGGTGCGTTTTTCTGCTGTAAAACTCCATCTGATATTGCTAATTAGAATTCAATTTTGCTTTAAAATTTGTTTACTGTTTTACATGCGTAATATATTTAGATCTGGAAAACCATAATCAAGCACGTTTGCACTCGTGATTACACTGTCATTAGCACTGACATTTGTCAATAGCTAGAGCAGGTTCTTTCGTTTTGGTGGGAAAAATCTCAGCCTTGGGTATATTAAAATATTTTTAAAATTTCCCAAATTTCAGCCTCGATATTCTAAAAGAATATGTTCTTATGAGAAAATAAGAGTGCACCCCTGTGAATGAGACTGCCATGACCACAACTTACTATTCCAGTTGGCTTTGTTTACCTGCCCTTTTTTCTCCATCATCAAAAAGTTCGTCAGTAAAAACCTTGATCTGAATCGTGTCAAAGCAAAATGAGGTTGCCATTAAAACCAATGATCGGCTCCACGATGAGAAATTGAACTGCCGCGTACTTCAGATGAATCATTACTTGTTCACAATGATAAGAACTACACGCTCCGAGAAAGTTTAAACTAATAAAATTCTTAAAACTTTTGTCTGTATAGTCTGTTTTGCCCCTGGCCTGTTTTGGTCAGATGGACAGCCTTAAGTACCGTCTGAGAAGTCACATCAGAACATCATTATGAGTGTCTTATGAGCGTTGTTGATCAAAACAGCGCTGTTACCAAGAAATCATTGGCAGCACATCGCCTTCTTAAAATGAAAACAACCGGAGTTGAACGCTACCAAATTTCCGAAGAAAATTGTCCGCGGAAACGCGACTGATACGGTCTTGTACATTTCAGCTAACGGAAACGTTGCGGAAACGAGCAATGTCGACCACATTTTCCTCTTTCATGTTTCCCGTCGAAACCGCTTTGCGGAAATTCGACGGAAATTTGAACTATCAAGTTTCCGCAAGTTTTCCGCAATACGGAAACGTCTTATTTCACCCTGTGATAGAACAAACTTGTCCTTGATAGATAAAGTTGCAATGACTAAATGAGTAACTTGAGCAAGTTATATCTCGCGAACGAGCTTGGTGACCTATTTATTTAATTGCACATTTCGGTCACCATATGCATAATGTAGGGAACAATCGAGAAAAGTTTACAGAAAATCTTACGACAACTTCTATTACTAAAGAATCACCTTAAGATCACACAGAATCTGTTTTAAAGTAAGAAAGTTTGTCTTATTTCTGGAACTCTAATTTTCAGATTTTCAGATTTTCAGAATTTAAAAACATACGAGCTAAAAACTAGAAAGGTCATTCATAATTCAAAATTCATTGTTTTAGAGTGATATTTGAAGAAAGAGATTTATTTGAGAACATCATCAATAGCACTCTCAAAGCAATTAGGCGCGTACTTTGAAAATTCAACGTAACAGGCTTTTCGTGATCAATATTCAAGCATTATAACTTATAACTAAGATAAACGAGAATAACCAACAAATGCATACGGGGACGGCGGAGCCTATTTTCAAGTGGAGGTGGGGGTGGGGAGGGGTGGGGAGGGGGGAGGGGGAAGGGGGCATCCTTCCCCAGAAAATTTTGAAATCTAGAGGCTCGGAAACGGTATTTTCAACATTCCCCATAATATATGTATATGTATAATATATTCCCCTTCTTCATTTCGTGACACGTACCTTACACTAAAACAAAAGAAAAATGTCATCCTCGTAAAAAGTGTGTGGTGGGGGTCTATCTCAAGCACCACTATACCAGGCTATAATTTTGTCAGTGTGAACGAATGCCGGCGAGTTGGTACCTAGTATATTAAAAGATAACTTAGAATATATCCGCAGAGAGGATTTAGAGTTTACGGCTGATAGATGGCCTTGAAACGAGCTTTGTCCAGCTTTCCAGAGAAAGGAAAAACAGCATTATTGTTATATAGGCAGCCCAATGGCAATCTTGAAAAATTTCGAGAACGTCTTAGTCCGAAATTAAATCATCTAAACAATTGTGTTTATGAGGTGTACATAATTGGTGATATTATTAACATTGACTTTTATAAATGTTACAGTCTCCTTCTGAATATTTAGACATGCTATTTGACCTTATGCCACATATCACAAAGGCCATTCGTATTACTGATCATAGTGCTACCCTCATAGACCACATCTATATGAATTCACCTCAGTTTTTAAGTCTGGCATTTGCTTGAGATCAACAAGGCCAAGGTTAAGATAACCTGGAAACTGATTAGTTTATGAATAAATAGAAAAAGAAGACTAGTACTGTATAAGTAAGATACTCTATAACAACAAATGCTTTACACCTAAATTGAGTATATACTTATATTGTTAATGTAGGTTTAACATTATCAGCACATTTACCACTTCATAACAACTCTAGTCCTGTAAGATTTATCACTAGAATTTCCCCAATAGCTTTTTGTTTAGGCATATTTAATTATGAACCTAAGAACCGACAAGTCATGTGTAGGAGCTACCCCTAAGTGCATTAAACTGGCTTGCGATTACATTTACGAGGCAATGGCTGCAGTTTATAACCTGTCCATAGAGCAAGGTATTGTCCCTAGCATCTTAAAAACCTCCAAAGTGATCCCAGTGGATGAAGGTGCTGATATTACTGACGTCTAACGTTCGCCATATCTAGCTCTATCTCTGTACTGTGCATATTTGCCCAGATCTTTGAAAAGCTGGTTTGCAAACAGCTAAAAAGCTATGTTTAAAAATATGACATCGTCTATCTATACCAGTTTGGTTTTAGGAAGGGCAGGTCAACTGAGCAAGCTATTGCAGAAATTGCAGACAATTTAAAACAATCGACACACACTAATTTATTCACATGTTTTCTTTTTGAATTTCGCCAATGAGGCCTTCGATACAGTCAATCACGCCATACTGCTGAAAACATTAGAGAAATATGGCATTCGGGTCTGGTCCACTACTCTGGTTCATGAGTTATCTTACCAATAGAAAGCAGTATGTTAGTATTGACCGTGTTGAATCAACTAAGCAAACTATCAACTGCGGTATTCCGCAAGTGAGCTCTCTCAGTCCTTTCCTCTTCCTCTTGTATATTAATGATATTCCTAATTGCTCTGTCTCACTGTCCTTTAGAGTATTTGCAGATGATAGTAACATTAATATTTTTATATCTTCTCCAAATGCAGCAGAATTACAAAACTTAATTAACCAAGAATTATTAAAAGTTAAGGTGCCCCCGTGCGTGACCAAAATATAAATTCTTATTTTTCTTTGGATTTCAATACTATGTTAACTAAACACCGCTAAGCGATCAAAGTTTTAAACCTTGATTTCAAAAAGACACCTGCTTACTTTAAATGGAATTTTCCTATTAATGTTCGCCATTACTAACTTTAATTTAATATCTTGAGAGAGCTGGATCGAGGAGAAAATGACGTCAAAGACTCACTAGTTAAGAATGCAATGCGTGTGTACGCCGCAGAATTAATATGCAGCAAGGGAGTTTTGGGATTTCAGACTTTTAAACTTGCGTTTGCATTTATAATAAGCTACATTCACACCCTGAAATTTTAAGCTAGTGAGCCTTTGATGTCATTTAATTTTTCCCTGGATTCAACCCTCTGAGGTCCAATCGG
>NW_027179840.1:25000-26439 GCF_036669935.1 Montipora foliosa
TGCAGAGGACTGAGGACCAACAATAAGCTTAACCATTGTACTGTAAGAAATATTTTATACTAGCGCGGGTTTTGAAATAAGACAGAAATCTATTGAAAAATATTTCAACGTGCATGACAATTATTGAGGCTACCGGTAACTGAAGTCGAAGATATGAATCAACAACTTTATGCTTCGTGGCATGTTCAGCAGTTATAATGTCATGATTCAGTGGTTATCGGCACAAATTAACATAAAGAGATTAACAGATTAAAATCAAATCAAATTAACAGATTACTCATTCAACCTTATTTTGATTACTGCTCACACCTGTGGGATACATGTGGTAAGCACTAAAAGATAAATTACAAAAAATTCAAAATCGTGCGGGAAGGGTTATTACAGGCTCTGTCATGATTCAGTGGTTGTCGGCACAAATTAACATGAAGTGCTCAAGTAGGTGAAGAATGGTATTGTGTCGGCGTTTCTACGGAAACTTCAGACGTCTTAACTAAATTTCCATTGACACCAAGGGCAAAATACTGCTTTCAAATCCAGTGTTATTGTAGTTTCTCTCCTGAGTTTATTGGTGGCGGAAAGAGGGGTGGGGGGTGGGGGCATGACACAATCAATCAAATCAATCAATCAATCAACTTTATTTAAACACGATAAGTGGCTCAGCAAGCTGGTTTCAGACATGCCGTGTAAGAATTACAAAGTATAAATGCTAAAAAATTACAAGAATTACAAGATATAAATGTTAAAACGACTAATGAACTAGGTATAACTTAGCGACAAATATCATTTAATGTCCAAGAAATTTAAACAATAGTAATAGTTAGAAACAAACATAATTTGCTATATAATAATACGAAGAAGCCATGTAAAAAATGTGCCCTAGTGAGGTAAAATGTGTCCTATGATATCGCACGTTTAAACTTGCAAGATCCCTTATCTCACGTATTTGATTTGACAGTTCGTTCAAAGCATTTGCGCCTCGATAAGAGAAAGAACGTTTTTAGAAAATTCGTTTTAGGTAGCGGTAATTGGAAGTCATTGGCTTCGAAACCCTCAAATTATAATTGTGAATTTCTGAGCTTCTATCTATGAAAATACTCCTGGAGATACGTTGACACTTGTTATTGAATACTTTAAACATCTGTAATTAAACAAGTGCCTTTTTGTTTTCTCTCTCTTTCTTCTAAGTTAGACCACTCTAAGAGAATTTAGTACTGCTGATGATCGAATGAGAGTAATCACCCTATTCATAATCCGTGCTGCTCTATTTGTAACTTTTGTAATTTGTCAGCACGTGTTTTGGAGCAGGTCCCTCCATACCACATCACAAGATCAAATAATGTTTGTACAAGTGATAGTAAATTTTCCTTAAAGTCTCATCTTGATTGCCTTAATTTTTCGAGCTAGCATACAACATTCTCAAGCCACTCGAGACTTTAGAT
>NW_027179841.1:0-31696 GCF_036669935.1 Montipora foliosa
AAAAATCGGCCATTTTGAAAATTTTCCTTTGGTCCCCCCTTTGCTACTTTGCCAAAAATGGCCGATTTTGATACTTTTGCGAAAAATGTTATTTCTCCTCTAATAGGTCTTTTTTCATGCGGTTTTTTGCATAGCACAAATCTAGGATAGTTTAGCTTTCAATCCATACTAATTAGGCCATCAGGCGACTTGTATTTCCTATTTTTTAGCCTTCCGAAGTTCGACCAAAAAATCGGCCATTTTTGAAAATTTTCCTTTGGTCCCCCTTTGCTACTTTGCCAAAAATGGCCGATTTTGATACTTTTGCGAAAAATGTTATTTCTCCTCTAATAGGTCTTTTTTCATGCGGTTTTTTGCATAGCAGAAATCTAGGATAGTTTAGCTTTCAATCCATACTAATTAGGCCATCAGGCAACTTGTATTTACTATTTTTTAGCCTTCCGAAGTTCGACTAAAAAATCGGCCATTTTTGAAAATTTTCCTTTGGTCCCCCCTTTGCTACTTTGCCCAAAATGGCCGATTTTGATACTTTTGCGAAAAATGTTATTTCTCCTCTAATAGGTCTTTTTTCATGCGGTTTTTTGCATAGCACAAATCTAGGATAGTTTAGCTTTCAATCCATACTAATTAGGCCATCAGGCGACTTGTATTTGCTATTTTTTAGCCTTCCGAAGTTCGACCAAAAAATCGGCCATTTTTGAAAATTTTCCTTTGGTCCCCCCTTTGCTACTTTGCCAAAAATGGCCGATTTTGATACTTTTGCGAAAAATGTTATTTCTCCTCTAATAGGTCTTTTTTCATGCGGTTTTTTGCATAGCACAAATCTAGGATAGTTTAGCTTTCAATCCATACTAATTAGGCCATCAGGCGACTTGTATTTCCTATTTTTTTAGCCTTCCGAAGTTCGACCAAAAAATCGGCCATTTTTGAAAATTTTCCTTTGGTCCCCCCTTTGCTACTTTGCCAAAAATGGCCGATTTTGATACTTTTGCGAAAAATGTTATTTCTCCTCTAATAGGTCTTTTTTCATGCGGTTTTTTGCATAGCACAAATCTAGGATAGTTTAGCTTTCAATCCATACTAATTAGGCCATCAGGCGACTTGTATTTCCTATTTTTTTAGCCTTCCGAAGTTCGACCAAAAAATCGGCCATTTTTGAAAATTTTCCTTTGGTCCCCCCTTTGCTACTTTGCCAAAAATGGCCGATTTTGATACTTTTGCGAAAAATGTTATTTCTCCTCTAATAGGTCTTTTTTCATGCGGTTTTTTGCATAGCACAAATCTAGGATAGTTTAGCTTTCAATCCATACTAATTAGGCCATCAGGCGACTTGTATTTCCTATTTTTTTAGCCTTCCGAAGTTCGACCAAAAAATCGGCCATTTTTGAAAATTTTCCTTTGGTCCCCCCTTTGCTACTTTGCCAAAAATGGCCGATTTTGATACTTTTGCGAAAAATGTTATTTCTCCTCTAATAGGTCTTTTTTCATGCGGTTTTTTGCATAGCACAAATCTAGGATAGTTTAGCTTTCAATCCATACTAATTAGGCCATCAGGCGACTTGTATTTTCTATTTTTTAGCCTTCCGAAGTTCGACCAAAAAATCGGCCATTTTTGAAAATTTTCCTTTGGTCCCCCCTTTGCTACTTTGCCAAAAATGGCCGATTTTGATACTTTTGCGAAAAATGTTATTTCTCCTCTAATAGGTCTTTTTTCATGCGGTTTTTTGCATAGCACAAATCTAGGATAGTTTAGCTTTCAATCCATACTAATTAGGCCATCAGGCGACTTGTATTTCCTATTTTTTTAGCCTTCCGAAGTTCGACCAAAAAATCGGCCATTTTTGAAAATTTTCCTTTGGTCCCCCCTTTGCTACTTTGCCAAAAATGGCCGATTTTGATACTTTTGCGAAAAATGTTATTTCTCCTCTAATAGGTCTTTTTTCATGCGGTTTTTTGCATAGCACAAATCTAGGATAGTTTAGCTTTCAATCCATACTAATTAGGCCATCAGGCGACTTGTATTTCCTATTTTTTTAGCCTTCCGAAGTTCGACCAAAAAATCGGCCATTTTTGAAAATTTTCCTTTGGTCCCCCCTTTGCTACTTTGCCAAAAATGGCCGATTTTGATACTTTTGCGAAAAATGTTACTTCTCCTCTGATAGGTCTTTTTTCATGCGGTTTTTTGCATAGCACAAATCTAGGATAGTTTAGCTTTCAATCCATACTAATTAGGCCATCAGGCGACTTGTATTTCCTATTTTTTTAGCCTTCCGAAGTTCGACCAAAAAATCGGCCATTTTTGAAAATTTTCCTTTGGTCCCCCCTTTGCTACTTTGCCAAAAATGGCCGATTTTGATACTTTTGCGAAAAATGTTATTTCTCCTCTAATAGGTCTTTTTTCATGCGGTTTTTTGCATAGCACAAATCTAGGATAGTTTAGCTTTCAATCCATACTAATTAGGCCATCAGGCGACTTGTATTTCCTATTTTGTAGCCTTCCGAAGTTCGACCAAAAAATCGGCCATTTTTGAAAATTTTCCTTTGGTCCCCCCTTTGCTACTTTGCCAAAAATGGCCGATTTTGATACTTTTGCGAAAAATGTTATTTCTCCTCTAATAGGTCTTTTTTCATGCGGTTTTTTGCATAGCACAAATCTAGGATAGTTTAGCTTTCAATCCATACTAATTAGGCCATCAGGCGACTTGTATTTCCTATTTTTTTAGCCTTCCGAAGTTCGACCAAAAAATCGGCCATTTTTGAAAATTTTCCTTTGGTCCCCCCTTTGCTACTTTGCCAAAAATGGCCGATTTTGATACTTTTGCGAAAAATGTTATTTCTCCTCTAATAGGTCTTTTTTCATGCGGTTTTTTGCATAGCACAAATCTAGGATAGTTTAGCTTTCAATCCATACTAATTAGGCCATCAGGCGACTTGTATTTGCTATTTTTTAGCCTTCCGAAGTTCGACCAAAAAATCGGCCATTTTTGAAAATTTTCCTTTGGTCCCCCCTTTGCTACTTTGCCAAAAATGGCCGATTTTGATACTTTTGCGAAAAATGTTATTTCTCCTCTAATAGGTCTTTTTTCATGCGGTTTTTTGCATAGCACAAATCTAGGATAGTTTAGCTTTCAATCCATACTAATTAGGCCATCAGGCGACTTGTATTTCCTATTTTTTTAGCCTTCCGAAGTTCGACCAAAAAATCGGCCATTTTTGAAAATTTTCCTTTGGTCCCCCCTTTGCTACTTTGCCAAAAATGGCCGATTTTGATACTTTTGCGAAAAATGTTATTTCTCCTCTAATAGGTCTTTTTTCATGCGGTTTTTTGCATAGCACAAATCTAGGATAGTTTAGCTTTCAATCCATACTAATTAGGCCATCAGGCGACTTGTATTTCCTATTTTTTTAGCCTTCCGAAGTTCGACCAAAAAATCGGCCATTTTTGAAAATTTTCCTTTGGTCCCCCCTTTGCTACTTTGCCAAAAATGGCCGATTTTGATACTTTTGCGAAAAATGTTATTTCTCCTCTAATAGGTCTTTTTTCATGCGGTTTTTTGCATAGCACAAATCTAGGATAGTTTAGCTTTCAATCCATACTAATTAGGCCATCAGGCGACTTGTATTTCCTATTTTTTTAGCCTTCCGAAGTTCGACCAAAAAATCGGCCATTTTTGAAAATTTTCCTTTGGTCCCCCCTTTGCTACTTTGCCAAAAATGGCCGATTTTGATACTTTTGCGAAAAATGTTATTTCTCCTCTAATAGGTCTTTTTTCATGCGGTTTTTTGCATAGCACAAATCTAGGATAGTTTAGCTTTCAATCCATACTAATTAGGCCATCAGGCGACTTGTATTTCCTATTTTTTTAGCCTTCCGAAGTTCGACCAAAAAATCGGCCATTTTTGAAAATTTTCCTTTGGTCCCCCCTTTGCTACTTTGCCAAAAATGGCCGATTTTGATACTTTTGCGAAAAATGTTATTTCTCCTCTAATAGGTCTTTTTTCATGCGGTTTTTTGCATAGCACAAATCTAGGATAGTTTAGCTTTCAATCCATACTAATTAGGCCATCAGGCGACTTGTATTTCCTATTTTTTAGCCTTCCGAAGTTCGACCAAAAAATCGGCCATTTTTGAAAATTTTCCTTTGGTCCCCCCTTTGCTACTTTGCCAAAAATGGCCGATTTTGATACTTTTGCGAAAAATGTTATTTCTCCTCTAATAGGTCTTTTTTCATGCGGTTTTTTGCATAGCACAAATCTAGGATAGTTTAGCTTTCAATCCATACTAATTAGGCCATCAGGCGACTTGTATTTCCTATTTTTTTAGCCTTCCGAAGTTCGACCAAAAAATCGGCCATTTTTGAAAATTTTCCTTTGGTCCCCCCTTTGCTACTTTGCCAAAAATGGCCGATTTTGATACTTTTGCGAAAAATGTTATTTCTCCTCTAATAGGTCTTTTTTCATGCGGTTTTTTGCATAGCACAAATCTAGGATAGTTTAGCTTTCAATCCATACTAATTAGGCCATCAGGCGACTTGTATTTCCTATTTTTTTAGCCTTCCGAAGTTCGACCAAAAAATCGGCCATTTTTGAAAATTTTCCTTTGGTCCCCCCTTTGCTACTTTGCCAAAAATGGCCGATTTTGATACTTTTGCGAAAAATGTTATTTCTCCTCTAATAGGTCTTTTTTCATGCGGTTTTTTGCATAGCACAAATCTAGGATAGTTTAGCTTTCAATCCATACTAATTAGGCCATCAGGCGACTTGTATTTCCTATTTTTTATCCTTCCGAAGTTCGACCAAAAAATCGGCCATTTTTGAAAATTTTCCTTTGGTCCCCCCTTTGCTACTTTGCCAAAAATGGCCGATTTTGATACTTTTGCGAAAAATGTTATTTCTCCTCTAATAGGTCTTTTTTCATGCGGTTTTTTGCATAGCACAAATCTAGGATAGTTTAGCTTTCAATCCATACTAATTAGGCCATCAGGCGACTTGTATTTCCTATTTTTTTAGCCTTCCGAAGTTCGACCAAAAAATCGGCCATTTTTGAAAATTTTCCTTTGGTCCCCCCTTTGCTACTTTGCCAAAAATGGCCGATTTTGATACTTTTGCGAAAAATGTTATTTCTCCTCTAATAGGTCTTTTTTCATGCGGTTTTTTGCATAGCACAAATCTAGGATAGTTTAGCTTTCAATCCATACTAATTAGGCCATCAGGCGACTTGTATTTCCTATTTTTTTAGCCTTCCGAAGTTCGACCAAAAAATCGGCCATTTTTGAAAATTTTCCTTTGGTCCCCCCTTTGCTACTTTGCCAAAAATGGCCGATTTTGATACTTTTGCGAAAAATGTTATTTCTCCTCTAATAGGTCTTTTTTCATGCGGTTTTTTGCATAGCACAAATCTAGGATAGTTTAGCTTTCAATCCATACTAATTAGGCCATCAGGCGACTTGTATTTCCTATTTTTTTAGCCTTCCGAAGTTCGACCAAAAAATCGGCCATTTTTGAAAATTTTCCTTTGGTCCCCCCTTTGCTACTTTGCCAAAAATGGCCGATTTTGATACTTTTGCGAAAAATGTTATTTCTCCTCTAATAGGTCTTTTTTCATGCGGTTTTTTGCATAGCACAAATCTAGGATAGTTTAGCTTTCAATCCATACTAATTAGGCCATCAGGCGACTTGTATTTCCTATTTTTTTAGCCTTCCGAAGTTCGACCAAAAAATCGGCCATTTTTGAAAATTTTCCTTTGGTCCCCCCTTTGCTACTTTGCCAAAAATGGCCGATTTTGATACTTTTGCGAAAAATGTTATTTCTCCTCTAATAGGTCTTTTTTCATGCGGTTTTTTGCATAGCACAAATCTAGGATAGTTTAGCTTTCAATCCATACTAATTAGGCCATCAGGCGACTTGTATTTCCTATTTTTTTAGCCTTCCGAAGTTCGACCAAAAAATCGGCCATTTTTGAAAATTTTCCTTTGGTCCCCCCTTTGCTACTTTGCCAAAAATGGCCGATTTTGATACTTTTGCGAAAAATGTTATTTCTCCTCTAATAGGTCTTTTTTCATGCGGTTTTTTGCATAGCACAAATCTAGGATAGTTTAGCTTTCAATCCATACTAATTAGGCCATCAGGCGACTTGTATTTCCTATTTTTTTAGCCTTCCGAAGTTCGACCAAAAAATCGGCCATTTTTGAAAATTTTCCTTTGGTCCCCCCTTTGCTACTTTGCCAAAAATGGCCGATTTTGATACTTTTGCGAAAAATGTTATTTCTCCTCTAATAGGTCTTTTTTCATGCGGTTTTTTGCATAGCACAAATCTAGGATAGTTTAGCTTTCAATCCATACTAATTAGGCCATCAGGCGACTTGTATTTCCTATTTTTTTAGCCTTCCGAAGTTCGACCAAAAAATCGGCCATTTTTGAAAATTTTCCTTTGGTCCCCCCTTTGCTACTTTGCCAAAAATGGCCGATTTTGATACTTTTGCGAAAAATGTTATTTCTCCTCTAATAGGTCTTTTTTCATGCGGTTTTTTGCATAGCACAAATCTAGGATAGTTTAGCTTTCAATCCATACTAATTAGGCCATCAGGCGACTTGTATTTCCTATTTTTTTAGCCTTCCGAAGTTCGACCAAAAAATCGGCCATTTTTGAAAATTTTCCTTTGGTCCCCCCTTTGCTACTTTGCCAAAAATGGCCGATTTTGATACTTTTGCGAAAAATGTTATTTCTCCTCTAATAGGTCTTTTTTCATGCGGTTTTTTGCATAGCACAAATCTAGGATAGTTTAGCTTTCAATCCATACTAATTAGGCCATCAGGCGACTTGTATTTCCTATTTTTTTAGCCTTCCGAAGTTCGACCAAAAAATCGGCCATTTTTGAAAATTTTCCTTTGGTCCCCCCTTTGCTACTTTGCCAAAAATGGCCGATTTTGATACTTTTGCGAAAAATGTTATTTCTCCTCTAATAGGTCTTTTTTCATGCGGTTTTTTGCATAGCACAAATCTAGGATAGTTTAGCTTTCAATCCATACTAATTAGGCCATCAGGCGACTTGTATTTCCTATTTTTTTAGCCTTCCGAAGTTCGACCAAAAAATCGGCCATTTTTGAAAATTTTCCTTTGGTCCCCCCTTTGCTACTTTGCCAAAAATGGCCGATTTTGATACTTTTGCGAAAAATGTTATTTCTCCTCTAATAGGTCTTTTTTCATGCGGTTTTTTGCATAGCACAAATCTAGGATAGTTTAGCTTTCAATCCATACTAATTAGGCCATCAGGCGACTTGTATTTCCTATTTTTTTAGCCTTCCGAAGTTCGACCAAAAAATCGGCCATTTTTGAAAATTTTCCTTTGGTCCCCCCTTTGCTACTTTGCCAAAAATGGCCGATTTTGATACTTTTGCGAAAAATGTTATTTCTCCTCTAATAGGTCTTTTTTCATGCGGTTTTTTGCATAGCACAAATCTAGGATAGTTTAGCTTTCAATCCATACTAATTAGGCCATCAGGCGACTTGTATTTCCTATTTTTTTAGCCTTCCGAAGTTCGACCAAAAAATCGGCCATTTTTGAAAATTTTCCTTTGGTCCCCCCTTTGCTACTTTGCCAAAAATGGCCGATTTTGATACTTTTGCGAAAAATGTTATTTCTCCTCTAATAGGTCTTTTTTCATGCGGTTTTTTGCATAGCACAAATCTAGGATAGTTTAGCTTTCAATCCATACTAATTAGGCCATCAGGCGACTTGTATTTCCTATTTTTTTAGCCTTCCGAAGTTCGACCAAAAAATCGGCCATTTTTGAAAATTTTCCTTTGGTCCCCCCTTTGCTACTTTGCCAAAAATGGCCGATTTTGATACTTTTGCGAAAAATGTTATTTCTCCTCTAATAGGTCTTTTTTCATGCGGTTTTTTGCATAGCACAAATCTAGGATAGTTTAGCTTTCAATCCATACTAATTAGGCCATCAGGCGACTTGTATTTCCTATTTTTTTAGCCTTCCGAAGTTCGACCAAAAAATCGGCCATTTTTGAAAATTTTCCTTTGGTCCCCCCTTTGCTACTTTGCCAAAAATGGCCGATTTTGATACTTTTGCGAAAAATGTTATTTCTCCTCTAATAGGTCTTTTTTCATGCGGTTTTTTGCATAGCACAAATCTAGGATAGTTTAGCTTTCAATCCATACTAATTAGGCCATCAGGCGACTTGTATTTCCTATTTTTTTAGCCTTCCGAAGTTCGACCAAAAAATCGGCCATTTTTGAAAATTTTCCTTTGGTCCCCCCTTTGCTACTTTGCCAAAAATGGCCGATTTTGATACTTTTGCGAAAAATGTTATTTCTCCTCTAATAGGTCTTTTTTCATGCGGTTTTTTGCATAGCACAAATCTAGGATAGTTTAGCTTTCAATCCATACTAATTAGGCCATCAGGCGACTTGTATTTCCTATTTTTTTAGCCTTCCGAAGTTCGACCAAAAAATCGGCCATTTTTGAAAATTTTCCTTTGGTCCCCCCTTTGCTACTTTGCCAAAAATGGCCGATTTTGATACTTTTGCGAAAAATGTTATTTCTCCTCTAATAGGTCTTTTTTCATGCGGTTTTTTGCATAGCACAAATCTAGGATAGTTTAGCTTTCAATCCATACTAATTAGGCCATCAGGCGACTTGTATTTCCTATTTTTTTAGCCTTCCGAAGTTCGACCAAAAAATCGGCCATTTTTGAAAATTTTCCTTTGGTCCCCCCTTTGCTACTTTGCCAAAAATGGCCGATTTTGATACTTTTGCGAAAAATGTTATTTCTCCTCTAATAGGTCTTTTTTCATGCGGTTTTTTGCATAGCACAAATCTAGGATAGTTTAGCTTTCAATCCATACTAATTAGGCCATCAGGCGACTTGTATTTCCTATTTTTTTAGCCTTCCGAAGTTCGACCAAAAAATCGGCCATTTTTGAAAATTTTCCTTTGGTCCCCCCTTTGCTACTTTGCCAAAAATGGCCGATTTTGATACTTTTGCGAAAAATGTTATTTCTCCTCTAATAGGTCTTTTTTCATGCGGTTTTTTGCATAGCACAAATCTAGGATAGTTTAGCTTTCAATCCATACTAATTAGGCCATCAGGCGACTTGTATTTCCTATTTTTTTAGCCTTCCGAAGTTCGACCAAAAAATCGGCCATTTTTGAAAATTTTCCTTTGGTCCCCCCTTTGCTACTTTGCCAAAAATGGCCGATTTTGATACTTTTGCGAAAAATGTTATTTCTCCTCTAATAGGTCTTTTTTCATGCGGTTTTTTGCATAGCACAAATCTAGGATAGTTTAGCTTTCAATCCATACTAATTAGGCCATCAGGCGACTTGTATTTCCTATTTTTTTAGCCTTCCGAAGTTCGACCAAAAAATCGGCCATTTTTGAAAATTTTCCTTTGGTCCCCCCTTTGCTACTTTGCCAAAAATGGCCGATTTTGATACTTTTGCGAAAAATGTTATTTCTCCTCTAATAGGTCTTTTTTCATGCGGTTTTTTGCATAGCACAAATCTAGGATAGTTTAGCTTTCAATCCATACTAATTAGGCCATCAGGCGACTTGTATTTCCTATTTTTTTAGCCTTCCGAAGTTCGACCAAAAAATCGGCCATTTTTGAAAATTTTCCTTTGGTCCCCCCTTTGCTACTTTGCCAAAAATGGCCGATTTTGATACTTTTGCGAAAAATGTTATTTCTCCTCTAATAGGTCTTTTTTCATGCGGTTTTTTGCATAGCACAAATCTAGGATAGTTTAGCTTTCAATCCATACTAATTAGGCCATCAGGCGACTTGTATTTCCTATTTTTTTAGCCTTCCGAAGTTCGACCAAAAAATCGGCCATTTTTGAAAATTTTCCTTTGGTCCCCCCTTTGCTACTTTGCCAAAAATGGCCGATTTTGATACTTTTGCGAAAAATGTTATTTCTCCTCTAATAGGTCTTTTTTCATGCGGTTTTTTGCATAGCACAAATCTAGGATAGTTTAGCTTTCAATCCATACTAATTAGGCCATCAGGCGACTTGTATTTCCTATTTTTTTAGCCTTCCGAAGTTCGACCAAAAAATCGGCCATTTTTGAAAATTTTCCTTTGGTCCCCCCTTTGCTACTTTGCCAAAAATGGCCGATTTTGATACTTTTGCGAAAAATGTTATTTCTCCTCTAATAGGTCTTTTTTCATGCGGTTTTTTGCATAGCACAAATCTAGGATAGTTTAGCTTTCAATCCATACTAATTAGGCCATCAGGCGACTTGTATTTCCTATTTTTTTAGCCTTCCGAAGTTCGACCAAAAAATCGGCCATTTTTGAAAATTTTCCTTTGGTCCCCCCTTTGCTACTTTGCCAAAAATGGCCGATTTTGATACTTTTGCGAAAAATGTTATTTCTCCTCTAATAGGTCTTTTTTCATGCGGTTTTTTGCATAGCACAAATCTAGGATAGTTTAGCTTTCAATCCATACTAATTAGGCCATCAGGCGACTTGTATTTCCTATTTTTTTAGCCTTCCGAAGTTCGACCAAAAAATCGGCCATTTTTGAAAATTTTCCTTTGGTCCCCCCTTTGCTACTTTGCCAAAAATGGCCGATTTTGATACTTTTGCGAAAAATGTTATTTCTCCTCTAATAGGTCTTTTTTCATGCGGTTTTTTGCATAGCACAAATCTAGGATAGTTTAGCTTTCAATCCATACTAATTAGGCCATCAGGCGACTTGTATTTCCTATTTTTTTAGCCTTCCGAAGTTCGACCAAAAAATCGGCCATTTTTGAAAATTTTCCTTTGGTCCCCCCTTTGCTACTTTGCCAAAAATGGCCGATTTTGATACTTTTGCGAAAAATGTTATTTCTCCTCTAATAGGTCTTTTTTCATGCGGTTTTTTGCATAGCACAAATCTAGGATAGTTTAGCTTTCAATCCATACTAATTAGGCCATCAGGCGACTTGTATTTCCTATTTTTTTAGCCTTCCGAAGTTCGACCAAAAAATCGGCCATTTTTGAAAATTTTCCTTTGGTCCCCCCTTTGCTACTTTGCCAAAAATGGCCGATTTTGATACTTTTGCGAAAAATGTTATTTCTCCTCTAATAGGTCTTTTTTCATGCGGTTTTTTGCATAGCACAAATCTAGGATAGTTTAGCTTTCAATCCATACTAATTAGGCCATCAGGCGACTTGTATTTCCTATTTTTTTAGCCTTCCGAAGTTCGACCAAAAAATCGGCCATTTTTGAAAATTTTCCTTTGGTCCCCCCTTTGCTACTTTGCCAAAAATGGCCGATTTTGATACTTTTGCGAAAAATGTTATTTCTCCTCTAATAGGTCTTTTTTCATGCGGTTTTTTGCATAGCACAAATCTAGGATAGTTTAGCTTTCAATCCATACTAATTAGGCCATCAGGCGACTTGTATTTCCTATTTTTTTAGCCTTCCGAAGTTCGACCAAAAAATCGGCCATTTTTGAAAATTTTCCTTTGGTCCCCCCTTTGCTACTTTGCCAAAAATGGCCGATTTTGATACTTTTGCGAAAAATGTTATTTCTCCTCTAATAGGTCTTTTTTCATGCGGTTTTTTGCATAGCACAAATCTAGGATAGTTTAGCTTTCAATCCATACTAATTAGGCCATCAGGCGACTTGTATTTCCTATTTTTTTAGCCTTCCGAAGTTCGACCAAAAAATCGGCCATTTTTGAAAATTTTCCTTTGGTCCCCCCTTTGCTACTTTGCCAAAAATGGCCGATTTTGATACTTTTGCGAAAAATGTTATTTCTCCTCTAATAGGTCTTTTTTCATGCGGTTTTTTGCATAGCACAAATCTAGGATAGTTTAGCTTTCAATCCATACTAATTAGGCCATCAGGCGACTTGTATTTCCTATTTTTTTAGCCTTCCGAAGTTCGACCAAAAAATCGGCCATTTTTGAAAATTTTCCTTTGGTCCCCCCTTTGCTACTTTGCCAAAAATGGCCGATTTTGATACTTTTGCGAAAAATGTTATTTCTCCTCTAATAGGTCTTTTTTCATGCGGTTTTTTGCATAGCACAAATCTAGGATAGTTTAGCTTTCAATCCATACTAATTAGGCCATCAGGCGACTTGTATTTCCTATTTTTTTAGCCTTCCGAAGTTCGACCAAAAAATCGGCCATTTTTGAAAATTTTCCTTTGGTCCCCCCTTTGCTACTTTGCCAAAAATGGCCGATTTTGATACTTTTGCGAAAAATGTTATTTCTCCTCTAATAGGTCTTTTTTCATGCGGTTTTTTGCATAGCACAAATCTAGGATAGTTTAGCTTTCAATCCATACTAATTAGGCCATCAGGCGACTTGTATTTCCTATTTTTTTAGCCTTCCGAAGTTCGACCAAAAAATCGGCCATTTTTGAAAATTTTCCTTTGGTCCCCCCTTTGCTACTTTGCCAAAAATGGCCGATTTTGATACTTTTGCGAAAAATGTTATTTCTCCTCTAATAGGTCTTTTTTCATGCGGTTTTTTGCATAGCACAAATCTAGGATAGTTTAGCTTTCAATCCATACTAATTAGGCCATCAGGCGACTTGTATTTGCTATTTTTTAGCCTTCCGAAGTTCGACCAAAAAATCGGCCATTTTTGAAAATTTTCCTTTGGTCCCCCCTTTGCTACTTTGCCAAAAATGGCCGATTTTGATACTTTTGCGAAAAATGTTATTTCTCCTCTAATAGGTCTTTTTTCATGCGGTTTTTTGCATAGCACAAATCTAGGATAGTTTAGCTTTCAATCCATACTAATTAGGCCATCAGGCGACTTGTATTTCCTATTTTTTAGCCTTCCGAAGTTCGACCAAAAAATCGGCCATTTTTGAAAATTTTCCTTTGGTCCCCCCTTTGCTACTTTGCCAAAAATGGCCGATTTTGATACTTTTGCGAAAAATGTTATTTCTCCTCTAATAGGTCTTTTTTCATGCGGTTTTTTGCATAGCACAAATCTAGGATAGTTTAGCTTTCAATCCATACTAATTAGGCCATCAGGCGACTTGTATTTCCTATTTTTTTAGCCTTCCGAAGTTCGACCAAAAAATCGGCCATTTTTGAAAATTTTCCTTTGGTCCCCCCTTTGCTACTTTGCCAAAAATGGCCGATTTTGATACTTTTGCGAAAAATGTTATTTCTCCTCTAATAGGTCTTTTTTCATGCGGTTTTTTGCATAGCACAAATCTAGGATAGTTTAGCTTTCAATCCATACTAATTAGGCCATCAGGCGACTTGTATTTCCTATTTTTTTAGCCTTCCGAAGTTCGACCAAAAAATCGGCCATTTTTGAAAATTTTCCTTTGGTCCCCCCTTTGCTACTTTGCCAAAAATGGCCGATTTTGATACTTTTGCGAAAAATGTTATTTCTCCTCTAATAGGTCTTTTTTCATGCGGTTTTTTGCATAGCACAAATCTAGGATAGTTTAGCTTTCAATCCATACTAATTAGGCCATCAGGCGACTTGTATTTCCTATTTTTTTAGCCTTCCGAAGTTCGACCAAAAAATCGGCCATTTTTGAAAATTTTCCTTTGGTCCCCCCTTTGCTACTTTGCCAAAAATGGCCGATTTTGATACTTTTGCGAAAAATGTTATTTCTCCTCTAATAGGTCTTTTTTCATGCGGTTTTTTGCATAGCACAAATCTAGGATAGTTTAGCTTTCAATCCATACTAATTAGGCCATCAGGCGACTTGTATTTCCTATTTTTTTAGCCTTCCGAAGTTCGACCAAAAAATCGGCCATTTTTGAAAATTTTCCTTTGGTCCCCCCTTTGCTACTTTGCCAAAAATGGCCGATTTTGATACTTTTGCGAAAAATGTTATTTCTCCTCTAATAGGTCTTTTTTCATGCGGTTTTTTGCATAGCACAAATCTAGGATAGTTTAGCTTTCAATCCATACTAATTAGGCCATCAGGCGACTTGTATTTGCTATTTTTTAGCCTTCCGAAGTTCGACCAAAAAATCGGCCATTTTTGAAAATTTTCCTTTGGTCCCCCCTTTGCTACTTTGCCAAAAATGGCCGATTTTGATACTTTTGCGAAAAATGTTATTTCTCCTCTAATAGGTCTTTTTTCATGCGGTTTTTTGCATAGCACAAATCTAGGATAGTTTAGCTTTCAATCCATACTAATTAGGCCATCAGGCGACTTGTATTTCCTATTTTTTTAGCCTTCCGAAGTTCGACCAAAAAATCGGCCATTTTTGAAAATTTTCCTTTGGTCCCCCCTTTGCTACTTTGCCAAAAATGGCCGATTTTGATACTTTTGCGAAAAATGTTATTTCTCCTCTAATAGGTCTTTTTTCATGCGGTTTTTTGCATAGCACAAATCTAGGATAGTTTAGCTTTCAATCCATACTAATTAGGCCATCAGGCGACTTGTATTTCCTATTTTTTTAGCCTTCCGAAGTTCGACCAAAAAATCGGCCATTTTTGAAAATTTTCCTTTGGTCCCCCCTTTGCTACTTTGCCAAAAATGGCCGATTTTGATACTTTTGCGAAAAATGTTATTTCTCCTCTAATAGGTCTTTTTTCATGCGGTTTTTTGCATAGCACAAATCTAGGATAGTTTAGCTTTCAATCCATACTAATTAGGCCATCAGGCGACTTGTATTTCCTATTTTTTAGCCTTCCGAAGTTCGACCAAAAAATCGGCCATTTTTGAAAATTTTCCTTTGGTCCCCCCTTTGCTACTTTGCCAAAAATGGCCGATTTTGATACTTTTGCGAAAAATGTTATTTCTCCTCTAATAGGTCTTTTTTCATGCGGTTTTTTGCATAGCACAAATCTAGGATAGTTTAGCTTTCAATCCATACTAATTAGGCCATCAGGCGACTTGTATTTCCTATTTTTTAGCCTTCCGAAGTTCGACCAAAAAATCGGCCATTTTTGAAAATTTTCCTTTGGTCCCCCCTTTGCTACTTTGCCAAAAATGGCCGATTTTGATACTTTTGCGAAAAATGTTATTTCTCCTCTAATAGGTCTTTTTTCATGCGGTTTTTTGCATAGCACAAATCTAGGATAGTTTAGCTTTCAATCCATACTAATTAGGCCATCAGGCGACTTGTATTTCCTATTTTTTTAGCCTTCCGAAGTTCGACCAAAAAATCGGCCATTTTTGAAAATTTTCCTTTGGTCCCCCCTTTGCTACTTTGCCAAAAATGGCCGATTTTGATACTTTTGCGAAAAATGTTATTTCTCCTCTAATAGGTCTTTTTTCATGCGGTTTTTTGCATAGCACAAATCTAGGATAGTTTAGCTTTCAATCCATACTAATTAGGCCATCAGGCGACTTGTATTTCCTATTTTTTTAGCCTTCCGAAGTTCGACCAAAAAATCGGCCATTTTTGAAAATTTTCCTTTGGTCCCCCCTTTGCTACTTTGCCAAAAATGGCCGATTTTGATACTTTTGCGAAAAATGTTATTTCTCCTCTAATAGGTCTTTTTTCATGCGGTTTTTTGCATAGCACAAATCTAGGATAGTTTAGCTTTCAATCCATACTAATTAGGCCATCAGGCGACTTGTATTTCCTATTTTTTTAGCCTTCCGAAGTTCGACCAAAAAATCGGCCATTTTTGAAAATTTTCCTTTGGTCCCCCCTTTGCTACTTTGCCAAAAATGGCCGATTTTGATACTTTTGCGAAAAATGTTATTTCTCCTCTAATAGGTCTTTTTTCATGCGGTTTTTTGCATAGCACAAATCTAGGATAGTTTAGCTTTCAATCCATACTAATTAGGCCATCAGGCGACTTGTATTTCCTATTTTTTTAGCCTTCCGAAGTTCGACCAAAAAATCGGCCATTTTTGAAAATTTTCCTTTGGTCCCCCCTTTGCTACTTTGCCAAAAATGGCCGATTTTGATACTTTTGCGAAAAATGTTATTTCTCCTCTAATAGGTCTTTTTTCATGCGGTTTTTTGCATAGCACAAATCTAGGATAGTTTAGCTTTCAATCCATACTAATTAGGCCATCAGGCGACTTGTATTTCCTATTTTTTTAGCCTTCCGAAGTTCGACCAAAAAATCGGCCATTTTTGAAAATTTTCCTTTGGTCCCCCCTTTGCTACTTTGCCAAAAATGGCCGATTTTGATACTTTTGCGAAAAATGTTATTTCTCCTCTAATAGGTCTTTTTTCATGCGGTTTTTTGCATAGCACAAATCTAGGATAGTTTAGCTTTCAATCCATACTAATTAGGCCATCAGGCGACTTGTATTTCCTATTTTTTTAGCCTTCCGAAGTTCGACCAAAAAATCGGCCATTTTTGAAAATTTTCCTTTGGTCCCCCCTTTGCTACTTTGCCAAAAATGGCCGATTTTGATACTTTTGCGAAAAATGTTATTTCTCCTCTAATAGGTCTTTTTTCATGCGGTTTTTTGCATAGCACAAATCTAGGATAGTTTAGCTTTCAATCCATACTAATTAGGCCATCAGGCGACTTGTATTTCCTATTTTTTTAGCCTTCCGAAGTTCGACCAAAAAATCGGCCATTTTTGAAAATTTTCCTTTGGTCCCCCCTTTGCTACTTTGCCAAAAATGGCCGATTTTGATACTTTTGCGAAAAATGTTATTTCTCCTCTAATAGGTCTTTTTTCATGCGGTTTTTTGCATAGCACAAATCTAGGATAGTTTAGCTTTCAATCCATACTAATTAGGCCATCAGGCGACTTGTATTTCCTATTTTTTTAGCCTTCCGAAGTTCGACCAAAAAATCGGCCATTTTTGAAAATTTTCCTTTGGTCCCCCCTTTGCTACTTTGCCAAAAATGGCCGATTTTGATACTTTTGCGAAAAATGTTATTTCTCCTCTAATAGGTCTTTTTTCATGCGGTTTTTTGCATAGCACAAATCTAGGATAGTTTAGCTTTCAATCCATACTAATTAGGCCATCAGGCGACTTGTATTTGCTATTTTGTAGCCTTCCGAAGTTCGACCAAAAAATCGGCCATTTTTGAAAATTTTCCTTTGGTCCCCCCTTTGCTACTTTGCCAAAAATGGCCGATTTTGATACTTTTGCGAAAAATGTTATTTCTCCTCTAATAGGTCTTTTTTCATGCGGTTTTTTGCATAGCACAAATCTAGGATAGTTTAGCTTTCAATCCATACTAATTAGGCCATCAGGCGACTTGTATTTTCTATTTTTTAGCCTTCCGAAGTTCGACCAAAAAATCGGCCATTTTTGAAAATTTTCCTTTGGTCCCCCCTTTGCTACTTTGCCAAAAATGGCCGATTTTGATACTTTTGCGAAAAATGTTATTTCTCCTCTAATAGGTCTTTTTTCATGCGGTTTTTTGCATAGCACAAATCTAGGATAGTTTAGCTTTCAATCCATACTAATTAGGCCATCAGGCGACTTGTATTTCCTATTTTTTTAGCCTTCCGAAGTTCGACCAAAAAATCGGCCATTTTTGAAAATTTTCCTTTGGTCCCCCCTTTGCTACTTTGCCAAAAATGGCCGATTTTGATACTTTTGCGAAAAATGTTATTTCTCCTCTAATAGGTCTTTTTTCATGCGGTTTTTTGCATAGCACAAATCTAGGATAGTTTAGCTTTCAATCCATACTAATTAGGCCATCAGGCGACTTGTATTTCCTATTTTTTTAGCCTTCCGAAGTTCGACCAAAAAATCGGCCATTTTTGAAAATTTTCCTTTGGTCCCCCCTTTGCTACTTTGCCAAAAATGGCCGATTTTGATACTTTTGCGAAAAATGTTATTTCTCCTCTAATAGGTCTTTTTTCATGCGGTTTTTTGCATAGCACAAATCTAGGATAGTTTAGCTTTCAATCCATACTAATTAGGCCATCAGGCGACTTGTATTTCCTATTTTTTTAGCCTTCCGAAGTTCGACCAAAAAATCGGCCATTTTTGAAAATTTTCCTTTGGTCCCCCCTTTGCTACTTTGCCAAAAATGGCCGATTTTGATACTTTTGCGAAAAATGTTATTTCTCCTCTAATAGGTCTTTTTTCATGCGGTTTTTTGCATAGCACAAATCTAGGATAGTTTAGCTTTCAATCCATACTAATTAGGCCATCAGGCGACTTGTATTTCCTATTTTTTTAGCCTTCCGAAGTTCGACCAAAAAATCGGCCATTTTTGAAAATTTTCCTTTGGTCCCCCCTTTGCTACTTTGCCAAAAATGGCCGATTTTGATACTTTTGCGAAAAATGTTATTTCTCCTCTAATAGGTCTTTTTTCATGCGGTTTTTTGCATAGCACAAATCTAGGATAGTTTAGCTTTCAATCCATACTAATTAGGCCATCAGGCGACTTGTATTTCCTATTTTTTTAGCCTTCCGAAGTTCGACCAAAAAATCGGCCATTTTTGAAAATTTTCCTTTGGTCCCCCCTTTGCTACTTTGCCAAAAATGGCCGATTTTGATACTTTTGCGAAAAATGTTATTTCTCCTCTAATAGGTCTTTTTTCATGCGGTTTTTTGCATAGCACAAATCTAGGATAGTTTAGCTTTCAATCCATACTAATTAGGCCATCAGGCGACTTGTATTTCCTATTTTTTTAGCCTTCCGAAGTTCGACCAAAAAATCGGCCATTTTTGAAAATTTTCCTTTGGTCCCCCCTTTGCTACTTTGCCAAAAATGGCCGATTTTGATACTTTTGCGAAAAATGTTATTTCTCCTCTAATAGGTCTTTTTTCATGCGGTTTTTTGCATAGCACAAATCTAGGATAGTTTAGCTTTCAATCCATACTAATTAGGCCATCAGGCGACTTGTATTTCCTATTTTTTTAGCCTTCCGAAGTTCGACCAAAAAATCGGCCATTTTTGAAAATTTTCCTTTGGTCCCCCCTTTGCTACTTTGCCAAAAATGGCCGATTTTGATACTTTTGCGAAAAATGTTATTTCTCCTCTAATAGGTCTTTTTTCATGCGGTTTTTTGCATAGCACAAATCTAGGATAGTTTAGCTTTCAATCCATACTAATTAGGCCATCAGGCGACTTGTATTTCCTATTTTTTTAGCCTTCCGAAGTTCGACCAAAAAATCGGCCATTTTTGAAAATTTTCCTTTGGTCCCCCCTTTGCTACTTTGCCAAAAATGGCCGATTTTGATACTTTTGCGAAAAATGTTATTTCTCCTCTAATAGGTCTTTTTTCATGCGGTTTTTTGCATAGCACAAATCTAGGATAGTTTAGCTTTCAATCCATACTAATTAGGCCATCAGGCGACTTGTATTTCCTATTTTTTTAGCCTTCCGAAGTTCGACCAAAAAATCGGCCATTTTTGAAAATTTTCCTTTGGTCCCCCCTTTGCTACTTTGCCAAAAATGGCCGATTTTGATACTTTTGCGAAAAATGTTATTTCTCCTCTAATAGGTCTTTTTTCATGCGGTTTTTTGCATAGCACAAATCTAGGATAGTTTAGCTTTCAATCCATACTAATTAGGCCATCAGGCGACTTGTATTTCCTATTTTTTTAGCCTTCCGAAGTTCGACCAAAAAATCGGCCATTTTTGAAAATTTTCCTTTGGTCCCCCCTTTGCTACTTTGCCAAAAATGGCCGATTTTGATACTTTTGCGAAAAATGTTATTTCTCCTCTAATAGGTCTTTTTTCATGCGGTTTTTTGCATAGCACAAATCTAGGATAGTTTAGCTTTCAATCCATACTAATTAGGCCATCAGGCGACTTGTATTTCCTATTTTTTTAGCCTTCCGAAGTTCGACCAAAAAATCGGCCATTTTTGAAAATTTTCCTTTGGTCCCCCCTTTGCTACTTTGCCAAAAATGGCCGATTTTGATACTTTTGCGAAAAATGTTATTTCTCCTCTAATAGGTCTTTTTTCATGCGGTTTTTTGCATAGCACAAATCTAGGATAGTTTAGCTTTCAATCCATACTAATTAGGCCATCAGGCGACTTGTATTTCCTATTTTTTTAGCCTTCCGAAGTTCGACCAAAAAATCGGCCATTTTTGAAAATTTTCCTTTGGTCCCCCCTTTGCTACTTTGCCAAAAATGGCCGATTTTGATACTTTTGCGAAAAATGTTATTTCTCCTCTAATAGGTCTTTTTTCATGCGGTTTTTTGCATAGCACAAATCTAGGATAGTTTAGCTTTCAATCCATACTAATTAGGCCATCAGGCGACTTGTATTTCCTATTTTTTTAGCCTTCCGAAGTTCGACCAAAAAATCGGCCATTTTTGAAAATTTTCCTTTGGTCCCCCCTTTGCTACTTTGCCAAAAATGGCCGATTTTGATACTTTTGCGAAAAATGTTATTTCTCCTCTAATAGGTCTTTTTTCATGCGGTTTTTTGCATAGCACAAATCTAGGATAGTTTAGCTTTCAATCCATACTAATTAGGCCATCAGGCGACTTGTATTTCCTATTTTTTTAGCCTTCCGAAGTTCGACCAAAAAATCGGCCATTTTTGAAAATTTTCCTTTGGTCCCCCCTTTGCTACTTTGCCAAAAATGGCCGATTTTGATACTTTTGCGAAAAATGTTATTTCTCCTCTAATAGGTCTTTTTTCATGCGGTTTTTTGCATAGCACAAATCTAGGATAGTTTAGCTTTCAATCCATACTAATTAGGCCATCAGGCGACTTGTATTTCCTATTTTTTTAGCCTTCCGAAGTTCGACCAAAAAATCGGCCATTTTTGAAAATTTTCCTTTGGTCCCCCCTTTGCTACTTTGCCAAAAATGGCCGATTTTGATACTTTTGCGAAAAATGTTATTTCTCCTCTAATAGGTCTTTTTCATGCGGTTTTTTGCATAGCACAAATCTAGGATAGTTTAGCTTTCAATCCATACTAATTAGGCCATCAGGCGACTTGTATTTGCTATTTTTTAGCCTTCCGAAGTTCGACCAAAAAATCGGCCATTTTTGAAAATTTTCCTTTGGTCCCCCCTTTGCTACTTTGCCAAAAATGGCCGATTTTGATACTTTTGCGAAAAATGTTATTTCTCCTCTAATAGGTCTTTTTTCATGCGGTTTTTTGCATAGCACAAATCTAGGATAGTTTAGCTTTCAATCCATACTAATTAGGCCATCAGGCGACTTGTATTTCCTATTTTTTTAGCCTTCCGAAGTTCGACCAAAAAATCGGCCATTTTTGAAAATTTTCCTTTGGTCCCCCCTTTGCTACTTTGCCAAAAATGGCCGATTTTGATACTTTTGCGAAAAATGTTATTTCTCCTCTAATAGGTCTTTTTTCATGCGGTTTTTTGCATAGCACAAATCTAGGATAGTTTAGCTTTCAATCCATACTAATTAGGCCATCAGGCGACTTGTATTTCCTATTTTTTTAGCCTTCCGAAGTTCGACCAAAAAATCGGCCATTTTTGAAAATTTTCCTTTGGTCCCCCCTTTGCTACTTTGCCAAAAATGGCCGATTTTGATACTTTTGCGAAAAATGTTATTTCTCCTCTAATAGGTCTTTTTTCATGCGGTTTTTTGCATAGCACAAATCTAGGATAGTTTAGCTTTCAATCCATACTAATTAGGCCATCAGGCGACTTGTATTTCCTATTTTGTAGCCTTCCGAAGTTCGACCAAAAAATCGGCCATTTTTGAAAATTTTCCTTTGGTCCCCCTTTGCTACTTTGCCAAAAATGGCCGATTTTGATACTTTTGCGAAAAATGTTATTTCTCCTCTAATAGGTCTTTTTTCATGCGGTTTTTTGCATAGCACAAATCTAGGATAGTTTAGCTTTCAATCCATACTAATTAGGCCATCAGGCGACTTGTATTTCCTATTTTTTTAGCCTTCCGAAGTTCGACCAAAAAATCGGCCATTTTTGAAAATTTTCCTTTGGTCCCCCCTTTGCTACTTTGCCAAAAATGGCCGATTTTGATACTTTTGCGAAAAATGTTATTTCTCCTCTAATAGGTCTTTTTTCATGCGGTTTTTTGCATAGCACAAATCTAGGATAGTTTAGCTTTCAATCCATACTAATTAGGCCATCAGGCGACTTGTATTTCCTATTTTTTTAGCCTTCCGAAGTTCGACCAAAAAATCGGCCATTTTTGAAAATTTTCCTTTGGTCCCCCCTTTGCTACTTTGCCAAAAATGGCCGATTTTGATACTTTTGCGAAAAATGTTATTTCTCCTCTAATAGGTCTTTTTTCATGCGGTTTTTTGCATAGCACAAATCTAGGATAGTTTAGCTTTCAATCCATACTAATTAGGCCATCAGGCGACTTGTATTTCCTATTTTTTTAGCCTTCCGAAGTTCGACCAAAAAATCGGCCATTTTTGAAAATTTTCCTTTGGTCCCCCCTTTGCTACTTTGCCAAAAATGGCCGATTTTGATACTTTTGCGAAAAATGTTATGTACTCTCTAATAGGTCTTTTTTCATGCGGTTTTTTGCATAGCACAAATCTAGGATAGTTTAGCTTTCAATCCATACTAATTAGGCCATCAGGCGACTTGTATTTCCTATTTTTTAGCCTTCCGAAGTTCGACCAAAAAATCGGCCATTTTTGAAAATTTTCCTTTGGTCCCCCCTTTGCTACTTTGCCAAAAATGGCCGATTTTGATACTTTTGCGAAAAATGTATTTCTCCTCTAATAGGTCTTTTTTCATGCGGTTTTTTGCATAGCACAAATCTAGGATAGTTTAGCTTTCAATCCATACTAATTAGGCCATCAGGCGACTTGTATTTCCTATTTTTTTAGCCTTCCGAAGTTCGACCAAAAAATCGGCCATTTTTGAAAATTTTCCTTTGGTCCCCCCTTTGCTACTTTGCCAAAAATGGCCGATTTTGATACTTTTGCGAAAAATGTTATTTCTCCTCTAATAGGTCTTTTTTCATGCGGTTTTTTGCATAGCACAAATCTAGGATAGTTTAGCTTTCAATCCATACTAATTAGGCCATCAGGCGACTTGTATTTCCTATTTTTTTAGCCTTCCGAAGTTCGACCAAAAAATCGGCCATTTTTGAAAATTTTCCTTTGGTCCCCCCTTTGCTACTTTGCCAAAAATGGCCGATTTTGATACTTTTGCGAAAAATGTTATTTCTCCTCTAATAGGTCTTTTTTCATGCGGTTTTTTGCATAGCACAAATCTAGGATAGTTTAGCTTTCAATCCATACTAATTAGGCCATCAGGCGACTTGTATTTCCTATTTTTTTAGCCTTCCGAAGTTCGACCAAAAAATCGGCCATTTTTGAAAATTTTCCTTTGGTCCCCCCTTTGCTACTTTGCCAAAAATGGCCGATTTTGATACTTTTGCGAAAAATGTTATTTCTCCTCTAATAGGTCTTTTTTCATGCGGTTTTTTGCATAGCACAAATCTAGGATAGTTTAGCTTTCAATCCATACTAATTAGGCCATCAGGCGACTTGTATTTCCTATTTTTTTAGCCTTCCGAAGTTCGACCAAAAAATCGGCCATTTTTGAAAATTTTCCTTTGGTCCCCCCTTTGCTACTTTGCCAAAAATGGCCGATTTTGATACTTTTGCGAAAAATGTTATTTCTCCTCTAATAGGTCTTTTTTCATGCGGTTTTTTGCATAGCACAAATCTAGGATAGTTTAGCTTTCAATCCATACTAATTAGGCCATCAGGCGACTTGTATTTCCTATTTTTTTAGCCTTCCGAAGTTCGACCAAAAAATCGGCCATTTTTGAAAATTTTCCTTTGGTCCCCCCTTTGCTACTTTGCCAAAAATGGCCGATTTTGATACTTTTGCGAAAAATGTTATTTCTCCTCTAATAGGTCTTTTTTCATGCGGTTTTTTGCATAGCACAAATCTAGGATAGTTTAGCTTTCAATCCATACTAATTAGGCCATCAGGCGACTTGTATTTCCTATTTTTTTAGCCTTCCGAAGTTCGACCAAAAAATCGGCCATTTTTGAAAATTTTCCTTTGGTCCCCCCTTTGCTACTTTGCCAAAAATGGCCGATTTTGATACTTTTGCGAAAAATGTTATTTCTCCTCTAATAGGTCTTTTTTCATGCGGTTTTTTGCATAGCACAAATCTAGGATAGTTTAGCTTTCAATCCATACTAATTAGGCCATCAGGCGACTTGTATTTCCTATTTTTTTAGCCTTCCGAAGTTCGACCAAAAAATCGGCCATTTTTGAAAATTTTCCTTTGGTCCCCCCTTTGCTACTTTGCCAAAAATGGCCGATTTTGATACTTTTGCGAAAAATGTTATTTCTCCTCTAATAGGTCTTTTTTCATGCGGTTTTTTGCATAGCACAAATCTAGGATAGTTTAGCTTTCAATCCATACTAATTAGGCCATCAGGCGACTTGTATTTCCTATTTTTTTAGCCTTCCGAAGTTCGACCAAAAAATCGGCCATTTTTGAAAATTTTCCTTTGGTCCCCCCTTTGCTACTTTGCCAAAAATGGCCGATTTTGATACTTTTGCGAAAAATGTTATTTCTCCTCTAATAGGTCTTTTTTCATGCGGTTTTTTGCATAGCACAAATCTAGGATAGTTTAGCTTTCAATCCATACTAATTAGGCCATCAGGCGACTTGTATTTCCTATTTTTTTAGCCTTCCGAAGTTCGACCAAAAAATCGGCCATTTTTGAAAATTTTCCTTTGGTCCCCCCTTTGCTACTTTGCCAAAAATGGCCGATTTTGATACTTTTGCGAAAAATGTTATTTCTCCTCTAATAGGTCTTTTTTCATGCGGTTTTTTGCATAGCACAAATCTAGGATAGTTTAGCTTTCAATCCATACTAATTAGGCCATCAGGCGACTTGTATTTCCTATTTTTTTAGCCTTCCGAAGTTCGACCAAAAAATCGGCCATTTTTGAAAATTTTCCTTTGGTCCCCCCTTTGCTACTTTGCCAAAAATGGCCGATTTTGATACTTTTGCGAAAAATGTTATTTCTCCTCTAATAGGTCTTTTTTCATGCGGTTTTTTGCATAGCACAAATCTAGGATAGTTTAGCTTTCAATCCATACTAATTAGGCCATCAGGCGACTTGTATTTCCTATTTTTTTAGCCTTCCGAAGTTCGACCAAAAAATTAGCCATTTTTGAAAATTTTCCTTTGGTCCCCCTTTGCTACTTTGCCAAAAATGGCCGATTTTGATACTTTTGCGAAAAATGTTATTTCTCCTCTAATAGGTCTTTTTTCATGCGGTTTTTTGCATAGCACAAATCTAGGATAGTTTAGCTTTCAATCCATACTAATTAGGCCATCAGGCGACTTGTATTTGCTATTTTGTAGCCTTCCGAAGTTCGACCAAAAAATCGGCCATTTTTGAAAATTTTCCTTTGGTCCCCCCTTTGCTACTTTGCCAAAAATGGCCGATTTTGATACTTTTGCGAAAAATGTTATTTCTCCTCTAATAGGTCTTTTTTCATGCGGTTTTTTGCATAGCACAAATCTAGGATAGTTTAGCTTTCAATCCATACTAATTAGGCCATCAGGCGACTTGTATTTCCTATTTTTTTAGCCTTCCGAAGTTCGACCAAAAAATCGGCCATTTTTGAAAATTTTCCTTTGGTCCCCCCTTTGCTACTTTGCCAAAAATGGCCGATTTTGATACTTTTGCGAAAAATGTTATTTCTCCTCTAATAGGTCTTTTTTCATGCGGTTTTTTGCATAGCACAAATCTAGGATAGTTTAGCTTTCAATCCATACTAATTAGGCCATCAGGCGACTTGTATTTCCTATTTTTTTAGCCTTCCGAAGTTCGACCAAAAAATCGGCCATTTTTGAAAATTTTCCTCTGGTCCCCCTTTGCTACTTTGCCAAAAATGGCCGATTTTGATACTTTTGCGAAAAATGTTATTTCTCCTCTAATAGGTCTTTTTTCATGCGGTTTTTTGCATAGCACAAATCTAGGATAGTTTAGCTTTCAATCCATACTAATTAGGCCATCAGGCGACTTGTATTTCCTATTTTTTTAGCCTTCCGAAGTTCGACCAAAAAATCGGCCATTTTTGAAAATTTTCCTTTGGTCCCCCCTTTGCTACTTTGCCAAAAATGGCCGATTTTGATACTTTTGCGAAAAATGTTATTTCTCCTCTAATAGGTCTTTTTTCATGCGGTTTTTTGCATAGCACAAATCTAGGATAGTTTAGCTTTCAATCCATACTAATTAGGCCATCAGGCGACTTGTATTTCCTATTTTTTTAGCCTTCCGAAGTTCGACCAAAAAATCGGCCATTTTTGAAAATTTTCCTTTGGTCCCCCCTTTGCTACTTTGCCAAAAATGGCCGGTTTTTTGATACTTTTGCGAAAAATGTTATTTTCCCTCTAATCGTGTCTTTTTTCATGGCAGTTTTTTTGCATAGCACAAATCTAGGACGTTTAGCTTTCCATCTCATACTAATTAGGCCATCAGGCGACTTGTATTTCCTATTTTTTTAGCCTTCCGAAGTTCGACCAAAAAATCGGCCATTTTTGAAAATTTTCCAATTGGTCCCCCCGCTTGCTACGTTGCCAAAAATGGCCGATTTTGATACTTTTGCGAAAAATGTTATTTCTCCTCTAATCGGTCTTTTTTTCATGCGGTTTTTTGCATAGCACAAATCTAGGATAGTTTAGCTATTCAATCCATACTAATTAGGCCATCAGGCGACTTGTGTTCCTATTTTTTTAGCCGTCAGACGTTCGACCAAAAAATCGGCCATTTTTGAAAATTTTTTTTTTTCCTTTGGTCGCCCCCCTTGTTGCTACTTTGCCACAAATGGCCGATTTTGATACATTTTGCGAACAATGTTCTTTCTCCTCTAATCGGTCTTTTTTCACTGCGGTTTTTTGCATAGCACAAATCTAGGATAGTTTAGCTTTCAATCCATACTTAATTATGCCATCAGGCGACTTGTATTTCCTATTTTTTTAGCCTGCGGAAGTTCGACCTAAAAATCGGTCCATTTTTGAAAATTTTCCTTTGGTCCCCCCTTTGCTATTCTTTGGCCAAAAGGGCCGATTTTGATACTTTTGCGAAAAATGTTTATTTCTCCTCTAATCGTTCTTTTTTCATGCGGTTTTTTGCATAGCACAAATCTAGTATAGTTTAGCTTTCAATCCATACTAATTAGGCCATCAGGCGGACTTGTATTTCCCTATTTTTTTAGCCTTCCGAAGTTCGACCAAAAAAGCGGCCATTTTTGAAAATTTGCCTGTGGTCCCCCCGTGGCTACGTTGCCAAAAATGGCCGATTTTGATACTTTTTGCGCAAATTTAATTTCTCCTCTAATCGGTCTTTTTTCATGCGGTTTTTTGCATAGCACAAATCTAGGATAGTTTAGCTTTCAATCCATACTAATTAGGCCATAAGGCGAAAACTTTTTTTTTTGTATTTCCTATTTTTATTAGCCTTCCGCAGTTCGAACAAAAAATCGGCCATTTTTGAAAATTTTTCCTTTGGTCCACCCTTTGCTACTTTGCCAAAAATGGCCGATTTTGATACTTTTGCGAAAAATGTTATTTCTCCTCTAATCGTCTTTGTTTCATGGCGGTGTTATTTGCATAGCACAAATCTAGGATAGTTTAGCTTTCATCCCATACGAATTAGGCCGTCAGGCGACTTGTAATTTCGTATTTTTTTAGGGCCTTCGAAAGTTCGACCAAAAAATCGGCCATTTTTGAAAATTTTCCTTTGGTCCCCCCTTTGCTACTTTGCCAAAAATGGCCGATTTTGATACGTTTGCGAAAAATGTTAGTTCCCCTCGATCGGTCTTTTTTCATGGCGGTTTTTTGCATAGCACAAATCTAGGATAGTTTAGCTTTCAATCCATACTAATTAGGCCCATCAGGCGACTTGTATTTCCTATTTTTTTTAGCCTTCCGAAGTTCGACCAAAAAATCGGCGATTTTTGAAAATTTTCCTTTGGTCCCCCCTTTGTCTACTTTGCCACAAATGGCCGATTTTGATACTTTGGCGAAAGAGGTTATTTCTCCTCTAACGGTCTTTTTTTTCATGCGGTTTTTTGCATAGCACAAATCTAGGATAGTTCAGTCTTCAATCCATACTAATTAGGCCATCAGGCGACTTGTATTTCCTATTTTTTTGAGCCTTCCGAAGTTCGACCAAACAAGCGGCCATTTTTGAAAATTTTCCTTTGGTCCCCCCTTTGCTACTTTGCCAAAAATGGCCGATTTTGATACTTTTGCGAAGATGGTTATTGTCTCCTCTAATCGGTCTTTTTTCATGCGGTTTTTTGCATAGCACAAATCTAGGATAGTTTAGCTTTCAATCCATACTAATTAGGCCATCAGGCGACTTGTATTTCCTATTTTTTTTAGTCCTTCCGAAGTTCGACCAAAAATTCGGAAGGCCAGTTTTGAAAATTTTCCTTTGGTCCCCCCTTTGCTACTTTTGGCCAAAAATGGCCGATTGTGATACTTTTTGCGAAAAATGTTATTTCTGCCTCTAATCGTTCTTTTTTCATGCGGTTTTTTGCATAGCACAACGCTAGGATAGTTTAGTCTTTTCATCCATCACTAATTAGGCCATCAGGCGACTTGTATTTTCCTATTTTTTAGTCTTCGGAGTTCTACCAAAAAATCGGCCATTTTTAAAAATTTTTCTTTTGTTCCCCCTTTGCTACTTTGCCAAAAATGGCCTATTTTGATACTTTTGCGAAAAATGTTTTATTTCCTCCTCTAATCGGTCTTTTTTCATGCGGTTTTTTGCATAGCAGCAATCTAGGATAGTTTCGTCTTTCAATCCATACTAATTAGGCCATCAGGCGACTTGTATTTCCTATTTTTTTAGCCTCCGAAGGTATCGACCAAAAACTCGGCGGCCATTTTTGAAAATTTTCCTTTGGTCCCCCTTGCGTACTTTGCCAAAAATGGCCGATTTGTGATACTTTTGCGAAAAATGTTATTTCTCCTCTAATAGGTCTTTTTTCATGCGGTTGTTTTGCATAGCACAAATCTAGGATAGTTTAGCTTTCCAATCCATACTAATTAGGCCATCAGGCGACTTGTATTTCCTATTTTTATTAGCCTTCCGAAGTTCAGGACCAAAAAATCGGCCATTTTTGAAAATTTTTCCTTTGGTCCCCCCTTTGCTACTTTGCCAAAAATGGCCGATTTTGATACTGTTTTGCGAAAAATGTTATTTCGCCTCTAATAGGTCTTTTTTTCATGCGGTTTTTTTTGCATAGCACAAATCTAGGATAGTTTTAGCTTTCCATACATACTAATTAGGCCATCAGGCGACTTGTATTTCCTATTTTTTTAGCCTTCCGAAGTTCGACCAAAAATCGGACATTTTTGAACAATTTTCCTTTGGTCCCCCGCCTTTGCTACTTTGCCAAAAATGGCCGGATTTTTGATACTTTTGCGAAAATGTTATTTCTCCTCTAATAGGTCTTTTTTTCATGCGTGTTTTTTGCATAGCACAAATCTAGGATAGTTTAGCTTTCAATCCATACTAATTAGGCCCATCAGGCGACTTGTATTTCCTACTTTTTTAGGCCTTCGCGAAGTTCGACGCAAAAAAGTACGGCCATGTTTGAAAAATTTTCCTTTTGGTCCCCCCTTTGCTACTTTGCCAAAATGGACGATTTTGATACTTTTGCGAAAAATGTTATTTCTCCTCTAATAGGTTCTTTTTTCATGCGGTGTTTTGGCCATTAGCACAATCTAGGCTAGTTTAGCTTTCAATCCATACTAAATTAGGCCATCAGGCGACTTGTATTTGCTATTTTTTTTAAGCCTTCCGAAGTTAGACCAAAAAATCGGCCATTTTTGAAAATTTTCCTTCTTGGTCCCCCCTTTGCGACTTTTGCCAAAAATGGCCGATTTTGATACTTTTGCCGAAAAATGTTATTATCTCGCTCTAATAGGTCTTTTTTCATGCGGTTTTTTGCATAGCACAAATCTAGGATATGTTAGCGTTCAATCCATACTAATTAGGCCATCAGGCGACTTGTATTTCCTATTGTTGTGTCCGTGCGAAGTTCGACCAAAAAAATCGGCCATTTTTTGAAAATTTTCCTTTGGTCCTCACCGTTTTGCTACTTTGGGCCAAAAAAGGCCGGATTTTGATACTTGTTGCCGAAAAATGTTATTTCTTCCTCTAATAGGTCTTTTTTCATGCGGTTTTTTTTGCATAGCACCAAATCTAGGATAGTTTTAGCTTTCAATCCATACTAATTAGGCCATCAGGTCGACTTGTAGTTCCTATTTTTTTAGCCTTCCGAAGTTCGACCAACAAAATCGGCCATTTTTGAAAAATTTTCCTTTGGTCCCCCTTTTGCTACTTTGCCAAAAATGGCCGATTTTGATCCCTTTTGCGAGAAAATGTTAATTTCTCCTCTAATAGGTCTTTTTTCATGCGGTTTTTTGCATAGCACAAATCTAGGATAGTTTAGCTTTCAATCACTATACTAATTGAGGCCATCAGGCGACTTGTATTTCCTATTTTTTTAGCCTTCCGAAGATTCGACCAAAAAATCGGCCATTTTTGAAAATTTTTCCTTTTGGTCCCCCTTTGCTACTTTGCCAAAAAATGGCCGATTTTGATACGTTTGCGGAAAAATGTTCTTTCTCCTCTAATAGGTACTTTTTTCATGGCGGTTTTTTGCATAGCACAAATCTAGGATAGTTTAGCTTTCAATCCATACTAATTAGGCCATACAGGCGACCTTGTAGTTTCCTATTTTTAGCCTTCGGAATTTCGACTAAAAATCGGCCATTTTTGAAAATTTTCCTGTTTGGTCCCCCCCTTTGCTACTTTGCCCAACATGGCCGACATTTTGATAAAAATGGCCGATTTTTGATACCTTTTGCGAACAATGTTTATTTCTCCTCTAATAGGTCTTTTTATCATGCGGTTTTTTGCATAGCACAAATCTAGGATAGTTTAGCTTTCAATCCATACTAATTAGGCCATCAGGCGACTTGTATTTCCTATTTTTTTAGCCTTCCGAAGTTCGACCCAAAAAAATCTGGCCATTTTTGAAAATTTTCCTTTGGTCCCCCCTTGCTACTTTGCCAACCAATGGCCGATTTTGATACCTTTTTGCGAACAAAATGTTATTTCTCCTCTAATAGGTCTTTTTCATGCGGTTTTTTGCATAGGCACAAATCTAGGATAGTTTAGCTTTCAATCCATACTAATTAGGCCATCAGGCGACGTTGTAGTTCCTATTTTTTAGCCTTCCGAAGTTCGACCAAAAAATCGCGCCATTTTTGAAAATTTTCCTTTGGTCCCCCCTTTGCTACTTTGCCAAAAATGGCCCGATTTTGATACTTTGTGCGAAAAAATGTTATTTCTCCTCTAATAGGTCTTTTTCATGCGGTTTTTTGCATAGCACAAATCTATGCGAGAGTTTAGCTTTCAATCCCTAACTAATTAGGCCATCACGGCGACTTGTAATTGGCTTCATTTTTAGCCTTCCGAAGTTCGACCAAAAAATCGGCCATTTTGAACAATTTTCCTCTTGGTCCCCTCGTTGCTACTTTGCCAAAAATGGCCGATTTTGATACTTTGCGAAAAATGTTATTTCTCCTCTAATAGGTCTTTTTTTCATGCGGTTTTTTGCATAGCACAAATCTAGGATAGTTTTAGCTTTCAATCCATACTAATTAAGGCCATCAGGCGACCTTGTATTCCTACTTTTTTTTAGCCTTCCGAAGTTTCGACCAAAAAATCGGCCATTTTTGAAAATTTTCCTTTGGTCCCCACCCTTTGCTACTTTGCCAAAAATGGCCGATTTTGATACTTTTGCGAAAAATGTTTTTTCTCCTCTAATAGGTCTTTTTTCATGCGGTTTTTTGCATAGCACAAATCTAGGATAGTTTAGCTTT
>NW_027179842.1:0-20264 GCF_036669935.1 Montipora foliosa
ACCCAAAGACACCGAAATTTCAGAATTAAAAAGTTGAGGCATGGAAAAAGCTTTTATATTTGTGCCTGGTGTGTCCTTCTCTCTCTTTGTAGGATCCATTTGGCCAATCCAAGAACTGGGAAGCATGTACAACAACGGCTTCCTTTCGGCAATAACCGTACGCGAGGCTCTGTCCCCGTTACCTGGATATCACGAGTGTTTCCTACAACCGCAGTTCATTCAATTTCTGGCTTCAATAGTAAGTTGACTCGTGCTCTGCACTGATAGGTGTTTATTCCGTTATCCCGAGATTGAGGATTTGAAAGAAAACTCTACGTGTAATCATTTTAAATATTTCATCCACGCTTCACGAACGCTCACAGGAGCTTTTCATTTACAGGGCTGTATCTAGCGAGGAAGAGGAGTCCTAAGAGAGCCAGATTGTCCCCTTCCTAGGAAAAAATGAAAGCGAAGAAAAAATGAAAACGTTTGGTTAGCTTTGGCGAGGTTATTGGTGTCAAGATCAGGAGGAAGTATCTCGTGCTTTTCTCTGTATTTTTTCTTACACGTGAAATCGAACAAAAAAAGCAAGAAAAAAAGAACCCCCCCCCCCCCTGCAGAGTCCACCGGAGTGTTTTGAAAGTCTGCTTCACCCCCATTCCCCCACCAAACCTTGAATTTCTTGGTTGAGGTCGAAGTAACACACCTTACTACTAAGACGAACTTTTTACATGTGTTGTAGCCGACGGCAATCATAGTTCTTTTGTTTAAAGGCGACAGGCACAGAAGAGAAGGAAAACTTGCAAGTGCTTGCGGAGGTAAAGACGATACTACGGCTACAGTAAATACCCGCATATAAGAACATTAGAATTTAAGAACCTATTAGGCTAAATTTCATTTTCGACCCCCTTTACGTCCGAAAAAGGTTAGCCTAAAAAAATTAAGGTTCTTCTTCTAGAAAATGAGCCTTGAAATTTCAGGGGAGTGGAACAAATTCCAAGTTAAAAAAAACTGCACAGATTGTGTTTCAAAAACTTATTTTTCATTGTTATGAAATACAAGGGTATCAGCATCCTCATGAGAGAAATCGCCCCCTCATACCATGTCATAAGAGAAGAAATTCTTTTGTGGAAAGAAGAACCAATCTACGGAACCTAGACTCGCTTTTAAACTGCGTATAGATAACCATTTTTTATAAGAACCTATTTAGTCTAACTTGGATAAAGCTAGGTTCTTATATATGTGCCGGTATGTTTACTGTTTCCGCGTAGCCAGTTCAACAAAGGCTCTTCTCCTAATCCCCAGTAAGATCCCGCTAAAGTTACGAACTACACAGTGTGATCCGGAGATTGGTTTAGAGGCGATATATTTTCCATACCGATACTTCGTATTAGAAATCCTTTCTCTGGCCACCAACTATATCAGTCTTTGATGTTGCCGAATTTGACTTCGACAAGCTGTGAAAGTGGCTTCATGTTCTATGGTAATATACACCTACCTTGGTGTACATCTTGAGATAAATAAATGAAGACATAGCAGACTGGTTATGTCGTTTGCCTTTTCAAATTAAAAACCGCTTGAACAACAGGTTACCTCGCCAGTTTCTACGTGAGACACCTTCACTGAGAACCTAACTGTTTAATTTTTGCTTTTCTTTCAGGGCAAAAACTCGATACGCGGACTGGAAGTTTGAGAACGAATGCAACGCTCTTGAAGTGCTTGAAGGCTATCCTTCGCTGTCCGTATCCTGCTGACTTGTTGCTCACTTCAGCTGCCTTTACTGCAACCGGTCAGTGTAATCTCTTCGATCAAGTACACAACGTACACGCGAAATTAGCCTCTTGCAAAATTCACCGATGTCCTTCAATTCGATACATACAGCCGCATTTTTTTTTCAATGGCCGAGTGTTTTCCAGCCCATAACTAACGTGTTCTCTGTGCCTATCACAAGGGACGAAACTACTCAAATTAGCCAATCATAGAGCAAGCAAATGCACCGGCTCGACACCAAAAGCGGGAAACCCCGTGCACGCAAAGGTAGCGCGAAGTTTTAAAACCAATCGCATAGCGGGGCGATGATAACCTGTTCCCAGCAACCTAATCGCGAATTCACTATTGACACTCAACTGAAAATCGCTCTTATATGAGATTCTCTGCAGTAAAGACGGTGCCTATGGAATCTTTTGATAAGAGGCCCATCTTCCAGCCCGATTTTAAACATTGGGGGCCTTGCAGATCTTGTTTGTCAGAAACTTCTTGGACACTTCAGACACCTGAGGCCGAACCAAGGAAAAACCGTATTATTTTGTTTTTTTTCATCAGTTGCGGTGGGTACCTTTCCTAGTCACTACCTCTCCAATATTTTTGTGCTTTTTACTTTATCATTGCAGCGTTTTGACTCCATCTCGTCATCCCCATACATATTTCCCAGTGAAATAAATCTCACCGTTTGCCCGTGCGTTCAGTACAACAAGAAAGGGTGAGAGGTTTCGGGGCTGATTAGCTAACGCGAATCGTGCAAATGGCCAAGTTACACAAGGTCTTCTAGCTCATACCGTGTAAACCGGTTCCCTCTGTCAACAGTTTCTGGCTCTTATCGCCTCAGTTTGAATGGATTCCTAGTTGAAAAGGGTCCTCTTCATTGCGGTGTTTGCTGAACTTGCTCAACAGATTAGAACCTGGAGATGAAGTACCTTGGTTGGTAGGACAGTAAGTACGATATCCGATTATTTTGTTACCTTCGATTATCTCCTCACTCTCCACTCTCTCGTTTTAAGTATTTTTATTCAAATTTAAGTCCACTTCCAGACCGCCGGATGGACACCCCTCATCACGTGGTATCATTTTGAAACCCAATGAAAATCTCGAATATAACACTCTCCAGCAAAAGTTATTTATACCGGGGGGGAGGGGGGTACTTAAGGAGATTTTCGGTGGGGATGGGCCGCTGGGACGCCTGGAACCCCCTTAGCACTATGCCGAAGCTCGGTTTCAAAAAGCCTTTTTTGGGTTGCTACGCTATACTAGAGTAACCTCCCCCCAATAACCCTATCCTAGAGTAAGCTGTTTCCATAAACTGAGGACACTAAGCACAGTCTAAAGCAAAGCCAAAACAAGACTTAAAAACCACATTCACTTCTTTCTTAAAAAAGGATTTATTTATACTTGTCCAGCAATGCCAAGCACGTACCTACGCATGATCAAGACAGTAAATTGTTTAACTTTAACCCGTATTAATTAATATCATCGTATTTCCGTCCTGAATCCGGATTTTTGACGGGTAATAATATCGCGGTAGAGCGTTTTATGCTAGTCATCCATCAACGCTGTTGAGGCTGATTCGTCAAAATTTAAACTTGCCGGTTTCATATTTTTGAGTAGCAATTCCTGGTTTCTCCTTAGTCTCGACAAAATCTTCAACCAATTGGTCCTTTCGTGAAAAATTATAGCCCTCTTCCTAGACCCAAGCGCTTCTGAATATATATATACCCTATGCTATAGCAAACTGCATTAAAACCATACCCTTCGCAGCGGCACATACCTATATAGCCCCCCCCCCCCCCCCGGTAGTGTATACCACTTGATTAGAATGTTCATTAATACGAATGCGTGCTTTTCAAGCACTGAAACTGACCTTCTACGTATTGTTAATTTATAACATGTAGCCATCGACAAGAAATTCGAGGCTGTACTTGTGCTGTTAGATCTTATCTGCGGCCTTTTGACACAAATAGATCACGCTATTCTTCTCGATAGGCTTATATATCGTTATGGCTTTTCCGAAATGTTTTTTTCGTTGGGATGGAGCTCATACCTTAAAGATTCGTCCCCAATCTCATTGGCCTCGATAAGATTCTTCCTCCTCGATCAAGATGTGTCTTGTTGTGTTCCCGCAAGGGTCGGTCCTTTGGCCCGCTGTTTATTCTCGTTGTACATCGCACCTCTGTTTGTCATTCTTCCGACAAATGGCTTCGCACGCAATGATGTATGACTCTACATTCTTATGCGTAACGGTACACGCCTCGCCGGTGCTCTAGAAAATCTCAGTTTGTGGTCTAGATGATATCATGAGTTGGAACAATGAGGCAATATGCTTAAGTGTAATCCGTCCCAAAGAACTACTCAGACAGCCCACTTCTCTTCGCGTTTTTCACCTGCTGAACCGATGTCTTCGATCAAAATCGGTGATCACTACGTTCCCGCCTACTAGTGTTGTTAGAGATCTTGATGTTGCTCTTGATTCACACCTCACCTTTGGTTCCCAATGTTAACAACACCTGTCGCGCTCCGTCGCGATCGTTTCATTTCTATTGTGCAGAATCAGAAAATGTCTTTCGGAGGCGGATACTGAACGCAAGTGTCCATGCCTTCATTTTATCGGAAATTGGATTATTGTAATAATGCGCTCTATGGAAATTCCCTCTAAGCGAAATTGAGAAACTTCAGAGATTGGCGAATACTGCGGCAAAGATTAGTGTGTGCAAGAGGAAGACTGATCCCTTTACTCCTGTTTTACAAAAGAGCTGCACTGGCTTCCTGTTTAAGACAGAGTAACCTTAAGTTACTGTTGATTACCTTTGCCTTAGAATCAGCGTAATGGCCTTGCCCCGGTATATATTCACCAGCCTTTACATCATTACACCCCCTGTCGCTCTGCTCGTTCTAGCGATTCAAATCTCGTAGTTATTCCCAAGTTACGTAAGGTGATAGATTCTGTTTTGCAGCCATTGATCCGAAGTTATGGACTCAGCTACCGCCAAATATTAGACTGAGCGATTTCGGTGAGAGTTTTTAAAGGGCTTTTCGAGACAGCTCTTTCTTTCCAGTTGTAAAAATCATTGATACATTGATACCCCGATGAAGCACAACCCCTCGTTTTTGTTGCATAACTTAACGGTAAAGAGAAATCTCGTCTACGCTCCGACTGACGCTTTCAGTTAGTTTCCGTCCGACAAAGTTTTTGAGTTGGATTGCTACAAACGGGGTTTAAAAAACGATAATCGGGCTTTACATTTTAACTTGGACGATAAATTCCTCTAAAAAGGCTTGGCCCTGTGTGAAAGTCCCTGTATGAGACAACGTAGCAGCGCACTTTGTACATCAGTTAAGGCTAGACCACACTTAAACAAAGGCAAACGTTTTAACTCTTTATAGAGCCCATACCTTTTCATATGCCTGAGGACGGCACGTTAACCTGTTAGCATGGTGGGACCTGGTACAGGCATAGCCCTCCGTTTTGCAGCTTTTGGCAACGGCGTCAGTTTGATGTCGTCCCACAAAGTACCATCCATGGGCTCAGATTCCGCAGACGTCACACTAGAGGCCTCTTATTCACCATCCCGAGTTTGATTTAGCAACTGGCAAATGGTTGACCCCATTTGTTAATCAATGGGGCTCCATGTCGCTGTTCTTTGGATTCAGATATAGTTCTCAGCAAGACTGCAATTTACAGGGACGAAATTCAGCAAGCTGAGGAAGAGGGAACGTTGACAGACATATTCTTGGCTTTTTCGCGCGAATCCGACCAACCTAAGGTGAGAGTTGAATGAAGGAATTAAGCTTGAGTGCGAAACAATGGTCATTAATCTCCCTTTAAATTCTAATACTTAATAAATAAATAAAAGGATGAGTTTATTAACTATGCGCTGACACAAAGAAGTACACGGTAAGATACCACACTCGTATGCAAAACACCGGTCAAGGTCCATCAGTGGTATAAATTTTAAGGGCTTCACTTGAATTTAGTTAGTGCGTAATAGCAAACTGATACATTCCCCATTGTTATTCTACCTATCGTTTTTTTCGAAGTGTTACATGACCATTGCCTTCAAATAAAGTTACAGCTTTTGTCAAAAACAATGTAAATGATCGTAAAATTTCGCCGGATCGGGTCTTTCTGCATCAAGACCAAGCCTTTCGTCTAAACCGGAGGAACTTCTAGACGATTGTCTATTACCATGTCTCCTCAATGGCTTCTTTTGGTGGTCGGCTTTTAGGCAAACCAATTGGTATGAAAACTGTTTCGTTGGGCTTGCGTTGAGTTTGTCTTTTACAAGAGGTTTCTGATGTTTCTTGTATTGGAGTCCTTAACTATGATTTCCTTTCAAGAACTGAACAGGTTTAGCGGTTCCAAGACAAGAACATACCTCTGACTCTGCCCTGGAGGAGCTGACCAATTTTTAAAGACTTGATGACAATAAAACTAAGATATTTTCCTTTGTTTCTCGTAAATATTTGATTTAGCGTATTTTGTAAATTAGAAATACGTTCAAGACATTCTAAAGGAAGAGGCATTTGACATTTGCGAGAAGTCGCTGAAGCAAGCAGGGCGCAGTTCTACGTATGCGGGCGATGTGAAAATGGCTGATGATGTGTTGTAAGGACTCTTTCAGGTAGTTTCAGAATCACTTCACCATAGATTTAATTACTTGGAGATAATTATAGCTGAAACCAGTTGTCTGAATATAAATGGTTTTATTTTGAAACTGCCTCGCTGCAATTAATTTGGCTTTGCTGGCTACGGGTCTAATTGTTAAATAGAACACCCTTGAGGTAACACGAGGCCAAAGATAATCTGGGTGGAAAACCACGTACAAGGAAAAAACTCGTGTTCTCACCTGGATTCTGCGCAGGTAAAGGAAAGGGTAGTTCGCAATTAATATTTGCAACCGACGAAAAATAATTGGAACATTTTATTTCGTTTTATTTATTTTTCTCCATTTCGGACTTACTAGAGAACTTTAGATTGGAGGACGGTTGCAATTAGGAGTAAGAGTTTCTGGCCATGGGCATTGCGTTAGGAAGGTCCGAGTTTTTTTCATTAGCGTATTCTCAAGCTGTATGATGATTTTTTCGTACTCCATGTCTAAACGTTAATAAAAAATACAACATTAACAAGAAACGAAGAGAAAAGAATAGGGAAAAAATGTACATACCTAACTAAGTAATCCTTTGAATTAAATGTAACATTTGCAGTAAAGAAAAATTAACTCTGAGATAGGAATCGAGAAATGCAAAGGTGATATGAAATTTTTTGAAGAAAGGATTGCTTCTTGGCAAAATAATACCAATAGAGGCTCTTTTGAATAATTGTCTTGTTGGCATTTTAAGTAATGTTAGAGGAATATTATTACACAGTCAATTAAATTATTTTTGGGCAGAATTTCCTTAAATTCATTATTTAAAGACTAACGTTTTAGATGCGGAAAGAAGAACTGCGGTTAACGTAATTGTGGTACTCAGATACAACGGATGAAGTGAAGTTAGAGAGCCTTTTATGTTTCTTCCTCATTTCTGCAGATGGCCATAAGCCGCCTTGCCATTAAACGAATCATCAATGTCGAAGAACTCGCCAAGTATTAACAGCGATGTAATTAGATTGTATAGACATTATTGGAAGAATACGCTGCCCATGCCACAAGGAGAAGCGCGGGAAACAATTGACAAATTGAAGGTAATTTTGGGAGCTACCTGCTGTAAGTTGACTAGACCACCTTACTGTGTTTCTCTCCTCTCCTTCTCGTGCATTAGCACAGCTATTAATTTATTTAACTATTTTTCCGTGACGAAAGCGTACTGCTACTATCTTGCAATTAAGACTGAAATATAGCAATATGACGTAGTCCTGCTTGCAATTATTTTTCAAAATAGGATTAATTTTCTAGGTTGTCTGTTCTCAAATTTTCGCTAACCAAAGAATACCCCCGCCTGTTTTGTTGAATATGTTTGAATAATTCCCGTAGCCAAGCGGTTGTAAGCCGGAAATATGGCGCTATTCTTTCGACTGCGCTATAACAATTGTTAGGGTTGCACGTATTGCGATCACCTTTTCGTGAAAACACGCCCCAGTTAAAAAAAGGTCGCCTCGCAGTCTGAGATCGCTGTTTGGAGGTTCCAAAACAATAGAATGTAGTTAAAATGCCGAAGTCGTTGCCTTTTATTTCATAGCAACCGGTCGATATCCTATGAGGATATCTTTGGTGAGTGACCGCTGAAGACACGGGAAGTTAGCAGGCACGAGTTCGAATCGGGCAGTGACAAGGTTGGTTCCGCAATAATTCGCCTTCCAAATATCAATTTCAGGAAAGAAAGATTGGAGAAGGAGGATGACGGGGTGGAGGGAAGGGTTTGACGCCTTGCTTATTCCCTAAATGAACTTCCGCACCAGCAGCATTTTCAAAGATAAAGCTGTTTATAGACTAGTTTCTAAATACGTTTTTTGTGACGCCAACGTGACCGCAAATCTGGTAAAATAGGCCTTCTTTCGATATATTACAATTCAGCTTGATAGTGAGGCAAGTGAGGACAAAGTAAAAGGAAAAGTGGATGATCCGGTAATATTTTTCATATTCAGTCCAACGTGTTTTCTTTTTTTTTTTCCTCACTGCCTCACTATCAAGCTTATATTTGATATTTCGGAAATGGCCTATTAACTGCTAGTTTTCCTCGCGTTCCCCCTTCAATATACTTTTTGAAAATTGGCTCAGTTCTAAAAACCATATCCAAGTTCCTATTCCTCAAAAACCTATATTTGTTAAAATCTGTCAGAGCTGATCGAATAAATTTGCAAACGTGACAAATTACAGAATATTGGCAAAACCGTCTGTAACGACCTTGACTTTTTAACCACTTCAAAATGTCAGGCAATATCATTTTCCATACTGTGGCAAAGGTAAAGAAAAATTGCCGAAGGAGAGTAATAAATATTAAGGAATTTATGCCAAAAACTAGGAATATATCTGGCCTGTCAGTAGATTGGATGTTTGCCATGGTAAGCCAAAAATTGACACCTCAAATGTAAGCCTTATTATATCGGTAACCAATACTGGTAAATCTCTACACGGAACAATTTACGAGAAATTAACTAGGTTTTTTCTTTTGCAACTTGTTTTGGGGGGCTCCGTAGTGAGGGTATTCGCAAATACTCTAAGGAGCCACCTTAAAGGTCTGGTTCTACGCTAAATTAATAATGCAAGAAGTCCATAAGCTGATCTTGGAGGATAGGCCCTGCTCCAAGTACCAGGCAAACTGTATTGATAACTACATCACATCAAACGACTAGGGTCCGGGGGGCCGGAAAAAACCCACATAACCCTTATCAAAGGGAACGGGAAACCTGGATGGAGCCACGACCACAAACTCGGACCCTCTACTGGCCAAAAAAACCTTAACACCTTAGTATACCCATACTTCTAGTAGCCTCGAAGCATCTCATCGTGAGAACGCTTGGTGTAACGCCCGCTTTAATAGTGCAAGGCTTCTTTCCAACCTGCATGCCTATCTTGTCAGCTCGGGGTCACTCAGCTTATAACCTTCATTAGAAGCGCCACCTGAAAATTTGAGACTATGTAAACAATAATCACCTGGATCATTTTACAAACGGCAAATTATATTTTTCTTAAATTCGTCACGAAATAGTGGAGATAACTAATCCCTAAAGCCTTGTGGCAATAGGCACCCATTCCTTAGTGGAAACGATTCTACGCAAAATAGGAGAGCAAGATTCTTTAGGACTAGCCAACCAGAGCAAGAATCCTTTCAGTGCTTGAAACCGGACATGAAACCGTCCTAGATCTGGCAATTATAGAAAGTATTCCCTTCATGCGAAACGGATCATTCTTCCTCCGGGAGACGAAAATCGACCATGCCGTCGCCACTAATCGAAATGTCCTTGATCTTAACACTCAATAAACCGAAATTCGAAATAGGCCAGCATAACCAACTAATAATACAAACAAAAAACCGAATGACTGCAAGAGAAGCTCAAGCTGTTGTTAGAATACCTGAGCGAACTTTTACAACAGTCTCTAGAATCCAGGGGTTGCCCTTGGGGTTGAACCTGGCTACGAGAACTTTCTTTCTTCTAGGCCCCTCCTTCTGCGGCTGCAATAACCGTTGGAATGCTCCGTGGGTGACTCCAGACCTGCCCATCTTGTTAGCCCATCGAATACCATAAAGCGCAGAATTCAATAGCAGAGCAACCAGTATTCTTCTGCAAGGCACCTTGCAGTCCAACTCCAACAGGTACATGAACCATATGCACAACGGACGAGCGGGCATAAAAGAAACTCCTCGCTTCGACTGCGCCCAGCGACGCCAACGGATGCCAACCGTACGAGTACCTGTGGTAGTACTGAGGAGCGCTAGACGAAGGACTAATCAAAAAGATGAGGAAACTTGAATGGATAATCCCGGATCGGACAGCTTCTTAGCCTCCTTCCAAAACGCCAACCTGGACGAATGTCTGACGAGATAAAAGAAGCGAAAGCACAGAAACACTGAGCAAAAAACAATGAACTGAGCAATTAACTATAAGGAAGATAACGCAAACTGTCGTGCGGCACCCCAACTAAGCCTGCGGGGTCAACACCCCAACACCAAATCTGTAAGGCTATCAGCAATAAAACTAATAAAACGATAGATCGAAGGGAACAGATTGACACGACGTACAAAGCCGCTACTGATTAGCGTATATAAAAACTCGTAGCCGCCTCGCCTCACCTAAACAGAAGTGCGTAGCAATTTGGAACCTCAACCAAAACGGGAGGTAAGAACAATGGGAGGTAAAATAATACAAACGAAACAAAAAAACTACCTCAACAAAACCGAACGACAACCAAAATCGTTACCGCAAAATGCGAAGCCAACACCTCAACCAAAATGGGAGGTAACATAACACAAACGACCAAAAAATACCAAAACTGACACGACAACTGTAACGTACCGCAAAATGCGGAGCAAACCCTCGACCAAACTGAGAGGTATACAAATCCGCACGCTTCAAACAAAAATTATACTAAACACTAAAAAACCGAAATATGGTACAAAAACATTAAACTGCGCTAACGGCTCAGAAAAAAATTATGCAAATCGTTACCCAACCTAAAAAAACTTAAGAGATCAACACAACGTGGCAAATTAGCGTAAAATCAAGGCGGAGAGCCAACATATGAACGACGGACATCCAACGAACAAGGAACGTTTCTTGCGGTACGCTTCCCTTTGTCCAGGGCCTTCAATGAGAAGATCTGCAAAGCCTTGGAAGCACAACAAATTCTTTGACAAAAGTATGAAATCGAGGACGGGGACTGAAGTGCAAAAAGGGCCAAAGTGGAAGCGTAATGCGCCCATTCCGGAATAATTAGGATCCCAACCCCTTTGTGGTAGCGCAAATGCTTACACAGCGCGACGAGCAAATGTGCCGGAGGACACATCAATTATTAGCTGGAACTCCAGTCTTGAGCTAGGTAGGGCGTCACCAGCGGCGCAACCCGGAGAAAAAATATTTGGAATTAAATCTAACAACTTTGCGAGTTGAAATAAGACGAAAACCCGATCCACTGAATGAGGGCCCACACATAGCCATCAATGGGATTGGGAAAAACCACGGGGTTCAAACTCCACTTCATTCTCTGTCGATAAACCCTGGCACTGAGTAAATCGGCACGAGCGTTCTTCTTCGCGACTTGGCAACCACTGCGGGAATCCAAGGAAATGTCAAAAGACAAACAGAATACCTTAAATATGTCAACAGCAATCCGCTGTAAATGAAGGCTTTGGAGCTTCCAAACATCATAATACTAGAGGCGCCCATGTTGTCAACGAAAACGTTTACCTCTCTGATGCTTCAAACGGTTGGCGTAATGACTTCAAAACATAGAATACCGCTTTTTTAACTCGCGGTAAGTAAGTAACCCACATCCACGTCAGCCAGGAGAAAACCTACCCCGAACGGGCTCACCACCAAGAGTGGCTAAATAGCCACCGAATGCAAAATCGCTAGCATCGATTACAAATAGTAGAATTGGCACAAAACGACACCCCTAATAGAATACCCATTAAAAGAAGCGATATGTTGAAGCCAAAACTTTAAGCTCTTGCAATAAGGCCGCCGGAAAAGGTAAGCGAGACATCCCACGAGGGCCTGGACTGAATACCGAGTGAATAGACGAGCAATAGGGCCAACTGCGAGGGAAAGTGGGTGTCACGTGGAATGCACAACCATCCAGGATCTAAGGACTCCTATTAGAGAACGGCTTCAGCTTAGCCAGCTTGGCTTCCTGAATTTGAACCATGAATTGAATAGTGTTGATGAGGAACCGGCCAACCATTCCCCAACCTGAACAGGCTCCCATTGTGATTTACTCTCATTAGGGATAAAGCCATAACGAAGCTAAATCCGAACGTTTAATAAGACTAGCGGCTCCGAGCAGAAACATATTCACGCTGACACGAAATCCCGTCATCTAAATACGCAAAACAGTTGGGGGACATCAGCCCGGCATCTCCTAACCAAATGTGCTCAAGCTTGGTAGAGCAAAAACAGGCCGTGCTCAATCCAAATGGGAGAACAGCAAACGTAAAATATCTAGTAACCCCCCTCAAAATCCCACGCAAAGCCCAAAAATTGCTGATGATGATGAAACATATCGACAGGGTGGTAACCCGAATTTGCAGGTCCCACTTAAAGAACCCAAACCCCTGTTCATAAACTTCACTCAAAGATCGCAAATCTTCATAACGAAATTTAGGTTTTCCCAAATACTTTGTTAACCGCGCGCAAGTCTAAGACAAGACGGAGCTTTTTGCCTTCCGCAACTGTAAGGTGGGTTGAAGCAGTGAGGAGGAAAACTAATGCTCATTACATCATGTTGCCTCTCCAATAATTCAACAGACTAGCAGACTCAACAAATTGTTGGGTTTCCTCAACGCAGAAGTATTGTTCGAAAGAAAGAAACGGGGCAGAAAGTCGCTAAAAACGGCGAGAATACCCCTTCCCTAATGATAGCCATAACAAAAGGAGGGGTCCTTTAAATCCTTCTCCCCAAAATCAAAAGCGTTATGCGAGACGACCTTTAAACGCACGGCTCTACCAAAGGGAACTCTGATCCTTTAGCCTGGCATTCTAATAAGATTTCAGAAACCTCATCGTCTGAATCAAGCTCCAGCTCGGGATAAGTAATCCAGTCACTTCGAGCGATCACCAGCTTTGTTAGTACAACTGGAGGCCAAATGACCATATTCCAGCACTAAAACAGAAGCTCACCTTTTATTTCACGTGAATGTTTACTATTTGCCCTGTTTGTGCCATAAAAACCATCCAGATGGCCTTTGCTAGGCTCTAAAGAAGCTTTAATGTGATTTTTTTTTTCTGTGATTTTGACTAAAATTTTCTCACGGTTTTTTCTGTCCTCCACTGTAGACGCCATTTTTGTCTCGCAGGAGGCGATCTTTGGCATATCACAGGATGACGTCGGAATCATCGGAAAGACACAAAGTCTAGACATTCGAGATTTTTCCTTGCTTACAGCACACCAAGAATTAGTGTTACTGCTCGCCTGGTGGATCGCAGTCAAATAAGATTTAAGGTTCAAATGGTTTTTAGAGTCCAGTTGGGCCTTAACTAACAATGTTTTTTTTGCCCGGTGTTGACACTCGTGAAAGACGAACGCGTGTAAGATCAGCACAATGATCTATGATATTTTATTCTGGACAGTTTTTACAACTGTTATGCGTACTTTTTTTAGCATACCTACCTTGTATGCCAGGAGAGAGGCGATTGGTAGCGCAATGTTTCAAGACATAATGTTAATATACATAATCACAAGCTTCATTCACTCCTTCCGCCGCCTTACTCTGGCCTTTTGCGTACACGGAAAAATTCGCAAGTTCCAAGTCCCTGCGTTTTAAAACAACTCGGTTCCAGAGACATGTTTTTATTGTAAGCCATTGCCGATAACATGCCCTTTTGCAACTCATATATATAAAATGATATGTTTTTTGAAAAATTTTAGGCTGTATCTTAATTGTAATTTAGTGTTTATAGAATAAATAGCTTTAGTATTGTTAAATTCTTATCAAATAACTTTCTTAATTTATCATTTTATAATTTATAGTTACAATTAATTAACGTTGTACATTTGTAAAAATGATCAATCGTAAGTCTGACCCTCGGGCTGCAAGGTTAATTTTAATAAAACTATCTATCTACACGGGCCTGTGTCCCCTTCATGTAGGTAGCCCTGACTAGTAACAAGCGTGATGTTAGTTGCGTAGTTTATGACCAGCTCCAAAGTTCTTGATCTCTTGATAAAACAAGAGATATATACTTCAACCGCTAACGATTCATTCAGTATTCTTTGTCATAATTTACTTACCTTTTAGGTTTTATAGAATAGAACAGATAATTACGAAAGATATGGGCACTTTAACCTCAGTGATTTTCTTCGAATTGCCCCAATTCTGGGGCAAAAGAACATATTTAAGAAAATCGCTTTCTTGAATAATTATTGAATTTCGTTTTCATCGGTCAATTCTGACAAGACTGAAGAATTCAGCACGCTGATTCAAATATCATTTTGTGTTCAAGGTAGAAAGACTTAGACTGAAATTCTTTTTTCTATATTTGTTTCTCTGTAAAAAAAACGTCCAAAAAACCGATTAACGATTTTATCGACTGTGTTGTCCGACTTTGGGTTTGTCTTGCAAAAGTGAAGACATTCACAATTGTTAAATTATTTTATGCTACTTATGACCCCCACCAAAAGTACTCTCGCGTAAGTGGAATGGTTTGTTTTAATCTTTTCGTGTAGTTTGTTTCCAATTGGTTCCATATTCTGACCTGAAATAGTTAGTGACAAATGTTCTGTGTTTCTGCAACGATTAGGTCAAAGAATGGATACTGAAAAATGAATCCTATAAACTCATAGCAGTTTTTGATCTTGTTGTCAAAACTATCTTGTATCCTTTTGCTTATGTGTTTATGCCATTATTTTTGATATGGTAGTTTCTGTCATTATAATACGTATTGAAAAAACAAACCGGCTACTACTCCGATAAACGTTGTGGTTAGAATATATTTTACTCCCTCTGTCGGAAGGCTCAGGACAGATTAAAACTGACCTTTTTTCCGTGATAGGATGACTAAACGATTTGGTTTCAAAACTATGCCCAGGTGAAATGAAGCTGATTTCAAGACTGAGTCACTTTGATGGCCAAGCAAATGAGCTTAGACTTTGACGAAACCGACAACGTTTCTTTTTTTCCCCACCGAGAGGGGTAAGTTGCGGAGTTGCGGGGGCAAACAAAGAATATTATGGGTATACAATACACGAAGAATCCATTACACATGCGAGCAGAGACCCTTCGATCTTCCTATAAAATGGTGGTGCGGAAGATACTACAATGAGAACCAAGGAATCATCTCCTTGAGAAACTTCAAGATAGTTCATACCTTTAAAATGCCATTCCATTGGTCTATTTCTTATTTTCCCGGCTGGGTTTTTAAATGGACACTTTTCTGACACTGATGGGGACAAATATGATTGCCAGATTCTTACGCTTGGGGTTAATGGACTCTGGATTCGATAAACGTGCGCATTTTCCAAATCCTACTACAATGAACGAAATTGACGCAAAAAGAAAGTGGAAATCGATTGACGAACAGACGATTATGTCAAGAACTGGTCACCGAAGCACTTGCTGTTTTGCAACTACAAGAGCGTCAAGGAGCACTCTGGTGAAAGCTGTCCTCAAACGCCCTTCAATCACTTATCGGGGAGGCAGAATGAAAAATTAACTCTCAGTTAAAGCTGGTAGTAGGATTATTGCACCGGTGTCCTAGCGGATTTGGACCCGCCCCTATAATTGGAACCCACCCCCCCCCCCCCGGTCCATATCTGCAAGCGGATTTGGACCCCCGGGGTCCATATCCGCTAGCGGATTTGTACCCACCCTCACCGCGGCCTTGAGCCACTTAACAAAACTCAGTAAAAACATAACCATACATAAATTTTCTTACATAATTTTCTTGTAGAAATTGATAATAATTCAGAAAGTCGTTTTTTAGCAAAAGTTTTTCAGAAAGTATGTCTTCAAAGTAGGTACGTTTTAATTAAAAACCTGCGAAGCAAATCTGCGCAGGGGGGTCCAAATCCGCCAGGGATTGGACCGGGGTCCAATAATCCGCGGGGGTCCCAAATCCGCTTTGACACCGGCATCACAGAGGTTAGGGGTTATGAATCCCATGGAAGCCACTTGAAATTTTCAGATGTCGATTTTATGAGACAATATTATTACTCAAATTGTGCCGTGATAAGTGCAAGGATCACTTCAGGTCTTTTGTGATTAGACTGTTTCCATAATTAGGTGATAACAGGGCTAACTTTTTCACTAATAATAGATTCACACAACATTTGATTGAGTTTACTGTCCGTGAAATGTCCGTAAAATCGTGTATGTTTAAAAACCCATTCACTCCTAAACCGGTCTTACACCTGGACACCATACGTAGTATGTTACTGTCCAACACCAGACGATTTTACTTGTCAATTGGGACCCCCAGGATGTCCCCATTAACCTTGATAGTCGGGAAAACGAGAGCAAATGGCAAGTGACAGCGAGTGGGGGCTTGGTTTTGCGGCGAGTCCTGAAAAGTAACTCTGGATTCACAACAGGGTGGTGCACAGAGACCTTAATAAATATTCCAGTTATTTAACACTTTTTGGACAGGGCAGAGATTTTTATTAATACAATGATCAGAGCTTGATAATTTTATATCCTTCACATTTGAAGCAAATCAACTTCTGTTGACTTTTTCTTGGCCTGACACCTTTAAATAGGTGACAGTGTCTTTAAATCCCTCCAGAGATAACTTAAGTCAAAATGCCCTCTACAGACGATTTTGTCATAAAATTTTATTTTTTTTTTGGTGTGCGTTAATAGAAATAAAATTTCACAATATTCAAAAAATAGTTTTAAGTTAAAAGGTAAAGGCCCTTAACAATAGTATTACGTTTTAAAATATTACCTTTAATCTAGTTCGTCAAAATGCCTTCAGCGATCTCTCTGCACAAATTATTAAAAAGTGTGTCCCGGTGGCTTAAACAATTTTGTCCTCAAGTGATTTCGGCCAATACCAGTAACCACTGAGCCGGGTTGACTTCGTTGCTTTGGCCTCGGGCTGCCATGCAGAGGTCCCAAGTTCAACCTGCCTGGCCCACTCATGGTGTTAAAAATACTTGCAAAATGATTAGACTTCAAGATCTGATCGTATAGGGACTATTTAACAATTACATAAGTAGACCCATCGCCCTGTGTGTGCTACGGGTCAATAAGCCCATGAGGCGAAGCTGAATGGGCGATTGACCCGTGGCCCCTTGAGGGCGAAGGGTCTAATTGGTTAGTATCACCCAATCTAAGTCGGTACAGAAAACGGCAATAATAACTTTAGAAAAAATTGCAAGTTGAAGAAATATTTATTTGGGAATAAAACAAAAGATAGTGTCATGCTTTTCGCTACTCCGAGGCTCTAGTAGCGCAGCCAATCACACTGCACGATTGAACATTAGTCCACTAGTTGGGCGATAAAAAACTGTTAGTAGGCCCCATCTCACAAGGCACTGTTCATAAACTGGAACAAGGTAATTATGTACATGTGCCTCTCATGCGACATACATGGTTACATACCATGAATCAGGCCAATTCAAAGCAACCCATATTCTAGAAGAATTATTATTCTCAAGATCTGTTTCTCCAAAGTTTTCCGGGCATATTCTGCATGCAGAGCTCGGTGACAATTTGCACAATTATACTTACTAGTAAGATTCCATTTTGGCCTTCATTTTTTTTTAATATCCAGGAACATTTTCAAGAGCACCACCTCTGTTTTGTGATCACTATTGATTATCACCTTGGATTTAGCAGTCATGCTTGGGCTGACTAATTCTAAAAGCTTCGTTTCAATAATAAATTAAGCTACTTTTAATCTTGAGCAAAATCTCTGTTTATCGTTTCTACCCAACTTGAATTTACCTCTGCTATATTTGGGTGGAGAACTTGTAAACAGTAATTAATACATAAAGTTGTTGTTGAAGATGAAAATGGAAGCAGGGGAGAACCAACTACCTTCAGTTTATAAGGACTTTTTCATATTTTACAGAAAATGACCATAAATAATATGTGACCTATAGCTCCTGAAACATTTGGGATCAGTTTATTTCAAACAAGTTTAATTAGCCAAGTTTCTATTGTTCACGGCCAATCAAAATACTCAAGGGCAGTTCATTGGGTAATAACTTCATGCTCGGTCACATGCATATATAGCAAAAAAAAAAAAATAATAAATAAATAAACCATGGTTAACTATTGTTCTGAAGACATTGTTTTTTTTTCCATTACGATGATACAGGTTAGCATGGATGTTCTTGCCACTCACTGTCAAAAACAGTGTCAATTAAAAAAAGCAAGAGCTGACTAAAAAGGGCATTTATAAGGGTTTATTCTGGATTTTGTCTATTAAACATTCCAGGCGTATTCAAGTAGTTTTCCAGAACCTGAAATTGAGTTTTCCAGGAGTGTTTTGTAAGAAGATTTCTATGCCATAAGATCGTGTTTCAGTGTTTTTCTTCGCTGAAACAAAGCCTACCTTGATATTCTTTCGCCCATTCTGCAAGTCAAGTGCACAACCTGGCATTTAATCTTTCTTTCTTTTCTCCATTAGTTTTAAATTTTGGCTCCATTTTGAAATGATTCTAGCTTTCTAGCATGATGCAATCTCAACCCTGGGCAAGTTAACCATTGTTTAACTAAAAGTAGCCTCTTTTAAAATAATCAATTAATTTCCAACTTTTTTTTTTCACAATGATGTGGGTCACAGCTGAAAAGGTACTGTGAATTTATTGTTTTGGGAGGTCCCTTCCGTTGTAAGTTTCTATCTGATGAGATTCCGCAAATATTTGTACATGTAATGATTCTTTTTATAGCGTTGCTTATGAAATAAAGTAACTTCAGCCCTTGTAATCATGTGCATGAATTAATGACTTTTTTTTGTTGACGTCGAAACACAGCTCCAGTGGAGCGACTTGATGGCTGCCGACACCGCTTGTATCTTCAGGTTGTCTCCTGTTCAATTCCTCTGGAAGAACACATCTTGTCCGCAATAGCGATCACACTGTCCAATGGATAACAACGGGAAGGCAAAATGCACATTTAGGGAAAGCCAAGCTTGAGGCCCTCACTTATGGACCATAGCAAAAATGCTTCCAACAACCACTGGTTGCCACAGCCCTAAAAGTTAAAATACCATATTTTGTAGCAATTAATCAAACAAGCCACAGCCACTTGCCCAGACAGACTCATGGAAAACAATCCAGTTACTGGTAACAGGTGTTAAACACTACATAAGTGTAAATTGTTACAAGCTATAAACTCTCTCATGATTCTTTGTCAGTTTCTGCTTCACATCATTGACAACATTGAATTTAGGGAAGTCGGCCATGACTATTCCGGGAGTGATTGGAGTGAGTGGTGATTAAGTGGGGGTTAGGGTTAAATCAATCCCCCTCCCCGGAATAGTGATGCTGTATGGGATGTCTCTACAACGTACAGCCTTCCACATTGGAGCCAGGTTTTAAAGATGAGCCTACAAGGCTGCAGCCTATGAAACATAACCAAGGCTTCTGCCTAAGAAAATTTTAAATGGGCCCTCGAGCTAAACGCGGAGAACTTAGGAGCCCAACATATGAAGTGAAAGTTTTGCTGTGAAAAATAAGGCCCCAGAGCTTTCTTTTGGGAGCCCAAGGCTACCGGCTCCTGTTTAGGCAACAGCCTTGATAACTATTTGCCTGCTAATCATGTACCTTTATGTGTAAATTCCTCAGCCATACGGAAAAATCATTCAGTGTACATTGATCTATATCCCCCTTGATGGTTTTGTAATAGCACTTTCCATGAAGGTAAGTGGCAAGTCAACCAAATTAAACAAGTAAAAGACCAACAGTGTGGGTGTTTTGGCACATGCCTAGGGTTACTTAATTGTAAATTGCAATCAACTATAACAAGTTATAAATGTGGCACCTTTAAGTGTTTCTGAGGAGTTTTCTTGGTTTTTGATTTGCAACTGTTTTGAAAATCTGACAAAACAACCCCTTACATGGTTCTCCAGTTCCATAAGCAATCATTTGTTGGTGGCTTTGTCATCTTTAGCAGACACCCAGATAGGTCACCAAATTTGGCTAAAACACTGCAATAAATTGCATTATTTACCATTCTCCCAGCCTTGCATTTTCTTTGGCAGATCCATTACACACACATGATTAACCCTTTCACACCCCCTTAAACGCGGCCTAAAACCAGCCATACTTAGTATTTTATTCTGACTACCGCCAGAGTATTTTTAACTCTGTCTAATGCATTATGATTTTTTACTCATCATGGGGACCCCAGGAGTTAAATTTGTCCAAAATGTCCCTTGACAGAAGTGACTATTATAAGCTTCTTCAGTGGAT
>NW_027179843.1:0-15374 GCF_036669935.1 Montipora foliosa
TGTGGAGGGGGAAACCATGCCGATTTTTTTGACTGGGTCAGCATAGGTGCGACTTTTGGCTCATGGCTTTCGGAAAGAATGGGTCATCGACCCCGGCCTAATCCTTCGTATTCGAATTTCAGGTAACGGCCGACCATGTTGGTTGTCATTAAAGCACAATGTGGGTAGGGTGACAACGAGTGGGGAGTAGGGAGGGATGCTGGGGGATGCATGAAAGCAGGCAGCATAAAGAGAGAAGTTTGTGGTAAGCATTTACCAGCCTAGTCTTGGCAACTTCTTTGTCTGCAATTCCACGTTTAATCATAATTCTTATGAAATCTTTATTTACCCTCGGACTTTAGAGTAGCTGGATTCAGCTTGTCTCTCCGAGCATTTACTTCTCTCAACTCTGATACACCACACAAGGCACACCACAGACCACCGTAACTAAATGGTATGCCCTAATTCTTGGTTCGAATAGTGTGTAGCTCTTTTTACGTCCGACTAGTTTATGAGCATTTCAGTGTTGTGAGACGAGGCCAATGGTTTATCCCTCCTCATCCGTGAAGACTAGAGAGTAACCATTTGCAGAGAGCATAACAAAGGTAACACTTTCTTCTCAGTTTTGTTTAAGACGTCCCTTAGCGTGGTCCGGCCCGGAGTCAAGCACGACTCCTCCCGCAAGGCAGCCTGGTGCTCAACCCAACTGAGCTACCAGTGCGCGGTACAATATCAAGACTAACCAATATATCTTTTTGTGGCGTTCCTTTAACGAAGGGCACAATATTCAAAACGCTTAACGGTCCCACGAAACTGCGTGGATGGTAACTATCAGAGCCTTATTTAGTTTTCTAGACCGCCTTAGTTCACTACAGATCTAGACATACCTTCAACACTCGCTTGAACACCAAGGTGCTCGTACAACGCATTAATTGTCCCTTACTTAACTTATAGTATTTGTGCTTGGGGTAATTGTCCCTTGACATTTCAAAGAAATATTGTAACGTTGTACAAAAACGGGCATAACGTCATTATTTAATTCTGTAAAGTCTAAAGAACACACCGTCCCCTTCCGTTTCTCAAATCAAATTGCCTTCCCCTACCTAGCCTATTTTTTTTAGAGATTGTAGCTATTTTGTAATGATTATAAACAGACAGTCAGCACCAGCTAGTAGAAAACCGTCAATCAGTTTGTTTAAACCAAAGTCAGATTCCACAATTACAGAACTAGATCGGTCTCTAGCGACTCGTTTTTACTTTAATTCCTCTAGAACTAATAAAATGTATTCCTTTTTTTTCTCGAGAATTGGGGCTCAAATTTGGAAACTCTATTCCTTACTCGATTAAACTACTTAAACGCTCGCTCTTCCGTAAAAAGATTCAGGATTTGGTACGAAATTTCTTGCGGTCAGAAGATGATTATGGTCGAAGTTGCTCCCGTCTTATTAAGCTATTAATACAACTTTACGTTAGCCTCTTGTCATAATCTTAATGTACTGTGTTTTGTTTTAGGTTCGTTGTCATTTTATATTACTGTGTAACTGTATAGTAATGTCTTTAACTGTTATTTAGGTCCCATCTATAGATACCTTTGTAACTTGAAGTACTGTCCTCAGTTCCTCTCCCCGCCGGCGATTAGTTTATAAGCTATTGCGGGGGAAAATAATGTAATTATTATGTTCTAATTTCAATAAATTTTGTCGTTGTTGTTGTTGTGGTGTTGTTGTTGTTGTACATCTGCTGCTTGTTACGAATCGGTTTTGACTCGAATGATACCACACAAAATTCACTGGGAACAACCATGAAGTCTTCCGGAAATCATATAGCTGCAATCTGAACTTTGTTCGGGGTTGGAGAAATCAGCCCCTGAAGATCGGGTTGTTTGAATCCTGGATCACGTCCGTCAGCCAAAGGATATCCAGAGAGGATATCATAACCGAGCAAGCTGTAGTCTAGGTCGTGGAAAAGTCAGTTCCGATGTCCTTCATTGGTGCCGTCACGGATCCCTGTGGGTCCATTCTTATCCCTGGAAATGTCGAAAGACAAAAGTACCGTTTAAGGTATCCAAATTATAATATACCAATTTAATCAACTCAAGGTTCCAAGATCAAAGGACGATTTTCCCCCCCCGCGCCATTCTCCTCGCAGCTTTCTGGCCTGCTCGCTCCGCGCGCTCCCCAACAAACCCGCGAGCTACGCATGCTTTCAAAGACGTGAACAACAATTGAGTGGTTAACGTTTGGGAGGATAATTATTGCCTTGAGCCCTCTTTCTCAAAGAGCATCGGCTTTTTTTAAAAATGAAAACTAGCTGTCAGTTATATGCACGGAAATAAAACCAATATTCTTGAAAAAAAAAACGTTGCTCGAAACTACGAACTCTCCTCGCGCAGCTTCTAGACAGAAAACGCTAGTCACGCAGTGCTTTTTTCGTAATAGAACCCCCTTCTATAAGAAATTTCCCAAATTTATCCTAAACAAAAAATAATTTCTAAATAAGGGGGCAGTTAACTGTCAATAAACTCATTCCTCAGCACGACACTCAAGTAATCTGCTCCAACGTTCTCTGCGCCCTTAATGGCTTCCACTTTGAATGAAATAACTTTGCAAAAACATAGCCCAACGCATAAGACGTCCGTTGGCGAACTTAGCTCTGTTCATATACTTTTAGGGTTCCTGTTCCGTCCTGTAAGAACAAAAGAAACTCCGTACAAATACAGATTACATCTCTTGATACTCCATAAAATCTGCTAGACATTCCTTCTCAATTGTGGAGTAGTTCCTTTCTGCACCTGTCAAGTTCTTGCTTGCGTAGCAAACGGGAAACACCTTTCTCATCACTGTTTCTATCTGCATTACACTTGCACCGATTCCACTGTTGTAGGCGTTCCGTCCTTAAAAAATAGGTTTTTAGCTGGATCGGGTAGTCGTAAAATAGGCTCACTTTTTAGGTAATACTTGATTGTTCGGTAGGCCTTTCTCTTGTGCTTCACCCCACTCAACTTATTATGTTGGCCTTTTCGTGTGAGAATAGATAAGTGCCACTGCGATCGCTGCAAAGTTTGGGCTAAAATCTCTATAGTATCCTGCTAGACCCAGAAATGATCGCACCTGTTTCCTTTGTACTTGGCCTTGGGGCATCTTTAATTTTCTCCACGTTATCCTGATGTAGACCAATCCTTCCTGCCTCCCAGCCGATGGCCTAAGAAATCCATACAGTTTACAACCGAATAGGGCACTTAGTATGTCTCAATAGTGAACCCCGCTTGTACAAGGCGACAAAAGGCTCTCTTAGGGCTCTAATAATGTTCTTACCAACCGTACGGGTGGTGAAACAATTAATCGTCCCAATGAAAATCACCATTGGCTACAATCGTCTAGCAACTTCTTTCTTCAGTGCACGCTTCAGTGTTGCTTGCCGAGTTGATCATTCCAAACGGCATCTTCAAGCACTCGTAAGACCCGTCAGGTGTTAGGAACGCCGTTTTTCTGTATGTCCTCCTCTGGTATTGTTATCTGCCAATATCCCTTGCTAAGGTCAATTTTTGAGTAGAACTTTTCTCCACTAAGCTTCTGAAACAAATGTTCAGCCGGTTGGCATAGGTCTCGGGACCAAACCCAGTTTAGTTTTATTTAAGTTCCGACAATCAACGCCACACACGTTTGTGTTTCCTTTTTTCTTCACTACAACCACAGGTGATACATACGGAGAACTGGACCGCTCTAATGCCCTCCCATTTTGATCATGGCGGCAATATCCTCTTCTCAGTGAATGTCTCTGATATGTAAAAGTACGGGGTTAGGTCTTGATCCAACCGGCTCGTCTGAAATGAGGGTTGATATGATGCTGAACAAGATCTTTGGCACCTGGTGCTTCCGTAAACCAATTCGTAAACTGTTTAGGAGGGAGGCCAAATCCATAAATTCATTCCGTTGGTCAGACCGTCAAAATCTAACATCTTCCGATTGATTCCTTGGCTACATATCCACCAAGCTCTAAAAAATCAACGTTTTCTCCCTCTGCTTCATCAGCTTTTAGCTGCACACGTCCGACAGCATCGTCTACACACAAAGCGCCCTACTTCCTGCGTCCCTTCGGGTGTAATCTCCTCTACGCTCAAAGTACGTTTTAAGAAGGTTAGCGGTGGTAAACTTTCTCCTTTGCGTTTTACTTTCACTTTGTAGTCGTGAGACCTACTACAGAACTAACTTCAAAGGTACCCTTTCCACTGCATAAGTAGCTTGTTCTTGTCGGTAGTTAGCAGTCTAAGCACTTTCTCACCTGACTGTAACTTCCTAACTTGAGAACTGCGGTCGTAATAGTGCATTGTCCGTTCTGCTGCGCTTTCTCCAGTTTTCACTAGGGCCGAGTTTACGGGTATCGTTCTAACTTCTCTCCTCAGCAATTCAAAAACATACTGGTAACTGTTCGTACCTCAGGCTCGTCAACTTCTTTCGTTCACAGCTGTTTAAGTATAGCCATTGTCCTCTAACAGCTTCTTCCATATAACAACTCGAAACGGTGGAAAAACCATTGGAAATCTTAGGGAACATTCACGATAAGCAAACAACAGCGGGTTTATGTAGCGATGCCACTGGCCTGGCTTCTCACTACACATTCTGTTTCTCTCTTCTTCATCATAGAACCTTTCCTCGTTCCGTTGAACTTCTACTTCTCCGTCAAACATTACACATCGGGTGATAGGTGTTTGTTGTAGGCTGTTTAATGCTTAGTCATCGGGGGACTTCTCTCATGCAGTCAGAAACAAACTGCTTACCCAGATCACTCATAATTTCTTCTGGTACTCCTAGACTGCTGAAGATATCTACTAAGGCCTCTGCTACAGTCCTCTGTGTCAATGTTTCTTTAGTGGCACAGGCCTCAGGGTGGCGAGTCGAAAAATCGACCAGTGTCCATATATATCTGTGTCCTTCTCTTCACTAGGGGAACTGATAGGACCAACAAGATCTATTGCAACTCTCTTAAAAGGCTTGGTCTATTAGCGGCATCTTTTGTAACGGTACCTTTGGCACTGATCCTTTACTTACGGTCTTCGACAAAACGGCACAGGAATTACAAAATCGCGTTAAACGTCACCTTGAATTCCCAGGCCAATAAAATGCACTCTGGATATTGTCTTTTTTGTTTTCTTGATGCCCCATTGTGACCGCCCATGATTGATCCGTGAGCTACTTCCAGTAATGGGCGTCCCTTCAAACTTCTCCGGTCCCATAACGTTGCTTAAGCGAGTTTACGTAAGGATGGCTTGTATACGCGGTACAGTAACTCCATATTTTTCTTCAAAAAAAGGAAATCTCCGCCTGACCCTTCACTAACATACCATCTCGATCCCTTACTTACGCAGGACTCTCATCTTCTCGCTGCATTCTGCTTGAGCTTTCCTCTGTCCACAATATGGTTTTCACTTTGTAGTAGGCACCTTCAACGGCGTGCTTCCATCCTGTTTCTTTCGCTTGATTTCGCTAGGTACTGCACAAGCCTCTTGCCAACTGTGGAATTGGCTCCTGTGCGTCCCTTGCATCACGTACGTTTACCAATAATTAGGTCGTAGGTAGAATCTGAAAGGCACTGCGCTTTTACATGACCCTTAAGATAAGGCGTATCAACATAAATTCTTGCTATAGGCACTTTCCTCTGCTGTGTATGTCAATAAACAACATGACGTTAAAATCTTCCGGTGAACTGATCCTCGGCCGACAAGGTCCTTCTTGACTACAACTCCAGTGCAACCGGTATCTCCTTAAAACGTCGATGTCCGTCTCTCCAACTCTGCCTTTTACAACTGGCATCTTACTTCTTACTCCAGTTTAGGGGTTCTACACAGGCATTACTTAGCAAACGGAAGTTTCTTTTCCCACATCTAGCAGAAGCTGATCATTTTGAATACACGACCATTAACTTCCTCGGGGTTAGCGTTAAGATCTGGTGACTTACCCAAACAGCCAGCACTAAACTTGACCACGTTGCACAGGGTTACCATCTTTACCTTGGCCTCCTGATTTCCGTCTACCTAATCGACAGCTCCTCGCCTCATGACCTTTGGCTTGCCACATAGGAAACACTTTTTTGCTAGCGTTTGTTCAGTTAATTGCTTTGTGTCCCCCGCGGGCATTACATTTGTAACACTGGAAGAGCTGTTGTATCACGCTGTGTGTTCTTTGTTTTCTTCCGCCCTGGACCTGTACTAACGGCTTCTTGGTCGCAGAGGAGCTTAAACAAGTGCTTTTTCATTCATTTCATTCATTCATTTTATTATTAGTTGAAGACAAGACAAGGACAATCCTGCACAACCCGCAGATAGCAGCTCTAATCGAGGCGGGTTGTGCTTTTAAATCACACATTATCAGTAAAAATGAAACAAAAGAAATAAAGGAAAAAAAAAAACAAAAATAGATAAGTGGAATACTTACAATAAACTAATTACAACGTATTACAACAAGTCCACAGGTTAGTTAATTTAATTTACTTTACATATTTTGCCATCTTTAAGAGCAATGTGGGTGCTGCAACATAAGTGTCCTCGGCATGAAAAATAGCCATAGAATTGCTCGAACTTTCTTTTTAAATTGCTTTCTTGGCAGTTGGCGTACTTGGGGTGGCAAACAATTCCAAACGCTGGCGCCAAAACCGTCTAGTGTGAATTATGTTGTTTGCTTGAAAACGCCGACTATTGAATATACAAAATTACCAGAAGAAGAAGACCTAGTTTAATAAGGATGAATCCGATTTTTACTTTCTAAATATTCCTAGAAATATTTTGATAGCAGAGTTATTAGAGATGTCGTACATTAAAGTGGACATAGGCGTCCAAATAGAGCATATTTGATTGGTACGATTTTAGAAGAGATAAATAGAGGAACACGCATGAGTAACGAGGCTTAGAAAAATTCATAAGGCGGATGGCGAGTTTTTGAAGTATTAACAGGTTATTCAAGTGTAAGTGAGCAGCCTGCCCCCAGGCACTTAAAAACCAAATGTTTAAAAACTGAAACATTAGCGACTGATAAATGCTAAGTACAGTGTTTCACGGAACAAAATGGTCTCAGGCGGGCAATGATTCCCCAATCCTACTAAGTTTAAAAGCAACATAATCAATGTGAAATTTCCATGACAAATGGCTATCAATCAATACTCCAAGATATTGTTTTTTTTGTTTTTTTTTACGTATTCTTTGCATTCGAGCGAGTTTAGTGGATTAGTATTGTTATCTATTACATTTAAATTTATACCTCGTATTCCAGCTTTTTTTGGCGTGGTCGGAATATGAACAAATAAGATTTTCTTGTGTTTAATGTCATTTTGGTTGCCGTCAACCAGTCACATACATTTTTAAGGTCATTATTAACTGTGGCTTCAAGATACCGGAGATTATTCTCAGCCCGCAAAAAGCATGTTTGTGTCATCTGGCAAATAGACAGAAGCTTAACTTTGTAAGAAGTAGTTTGGTCGGATATCATTTATATATATCAAAAAGAGTAGATGGCCTAACACGGAACCTTGTTGAACCCCACAGGGCGTTGTCACTTTACTAGATACTGTCATTTCCCCCTCTGTAGGTTGCACACGTCCGCTTAAATATGAAGAGAACCAATCATTTACAACGCCTCTAATGCCATAATGATGTTAACTTACTTTAACAAAACTGAGTGGTTGACCTGTATCGAATTCTTTTTTTAAATCAATGAAAATGCCCCAGTGTAATAATTTCTTGTCCATATTACTTTGTACAGTGTTAACACTCTCAAGGATTGCATGTTGTGTAGAGTATTTTTATCTCTAAAGCCATATTGGCGATCTGAAAAGAATGTCGTTTTGGTCCAGAAACAATTTAGAGTCGTTTGAACATTACTTTTTTCAAAAATACGATTACAATTAGATAACAAAGAAATTGGTCTGTAAGTTTCCAGGTGCAGTCTCATCTTCCATATTTATGGACTGGTACACTTTCGCATGCTTGAACTTAGAAGGGTACACACCCTGACTAACTCGATTGTTCATTATGTCAGCTTAAGGTTTGGATAAAAATGTGTCTTACAGAACGTAGAATTCTGGTAGGACAAGAAGACAGCCCGTGAGCTTTTATTGAGAGAAATGGAAAGTATTTCAGTCTCCAATTCCTGATGCCATAAACGGGATTAAAGAAAAAGATTTATCAAGGTTACCATACATGTAATCAGAGAAATTCACGATTGGTTGAAGGTAATTTAGACTCTAGGTTTGGTCCTACGGAAGAAAAAAAGTCATTAAAGTACTTTTAGAAATTTCACTGCGATCATTAGTTGGAACTTTACTATCTGGATGAATGATTGAGGAAATACGCTTGAAAATCCTTTCTTTTTTTGTTGTTAATTAAGGAATTAATACCAGCCCAGGTGTTTCTTCATATTGGTTAAGTTCTGACTGAAATAATTATGATAATAGAGTTTCTTGCTCAGGCGAGAAAGGAGTATATATTTTGTTTCTATAAATTTGGTATTGGCGCTTTATTACCGGAGTAAAAAAGGCGGTTCTTTACTTAATTGATTTTCTTAGCCCACGTGTAATCAAGGGTTTTTGCATCGGTTTAACTCGACGTTTGAGACAGTGTTTTATACGGGGCATGTTTTGTTTAGAAGTTTATTAACTTTGTTTATAGAGAAACGAAAAGGAGTGATCTGGGTCATTCTGGGCGCCAGAAACCGAAAATCCCAATCAACCTGAGAAAGCTCTTCCCATCAAACTAATTGTTTTTTCTGAGAACTGAGAACAATCCCGCACCTTTTTTCTCCCTTTCTTTCGTACTACTTTATTTTTTGGAAAGATACAGAATTGCGAATGAGTGATCACTGAATATCAGCTACGATGTTACCAAGCTATAAAACCCCGCGTCCAATTTGTTGACTAAAAGGTTATCGATCAGTGTTGCGGTGTTCTTGTAAACGCGTGTAGGTTGATCAATAGTTTGAATAAGAGAAAAGCTGTGCGTAAAGAAAGCAAAAAGTTTAGTGCATAATTGCATGTTTTCAACACCCAGGAGATTATACGTTAAAGTCCCCACCCATAACAAAATTTGATTTAGTGAGGTGGAAAACTTTTCAAGCGTTTCGTCGAAATATTCCTGAAATCGCTCTGGCGTATTGTTTTTGTCGATACATGATTCCACAAATAATGTTTGGACGGTTAGAGAGATGGATTTCAATCCGAAGGGCTTGAAATGCATCTTCTGAAGATTTCTCTATCCACTGCATCCTTTAGATCGCTTTTTTAATATACATTCCAACACCTCCAGCAGCTAGAGGTGTTGGAACCTATTCAAATTCGTAGCCAGCTATGGAAGGATAAAAGTCTAACAAACTAGTTTTCGGTGATTTTGGTTTCGGAGACACTCAATAACACTAAAATGGTGCCCTAGCTCATCAAGTATATGCACTTGGAGATTTGCCAAATGGCGCCTTAAGCTCCTAACATTATTATGTAGCAAAGAAAACTTGAAATCGTCGTCCAAAGACGACAACCGGTTTCGTAGGACATTGAAACTATGCATGGAATAATAATTACTATTGTATGATCGATAATTACGAAGATTAAGATCTGGGTTTATGTTTTTCACGAACCTTCAATGTGAATAGGTCTAAGTCATGTAAACTCGAACGCTTCTCTAGATATTTTTTAGTAGGTAAATCACAGGAAAGGGTGGTTAGTAACGAACTGCCCATGACAACTTATGAGCTCTCTTACACCGTAAGAGGGTATTTCTTGAAGAGGGTGGAAAGATCTTGAATGTTTGAGAGACATAAACCACCAGAACTTAGAAATCATGAGAAGTACAGAAAAGTTCACTTTAACTTTACTGTTTCACCTGACCCGGCCCTCAAATCACTCGATATGGTTTCTCTTCATCACCCGCCTTGATTCCGCATTCTTCCTAAGGTAAACGCTGAAGTTTTTAGTCCAACAAAACTGGTACGGATGGCTGCGTTTTAAACCTTCTTTGGCTTTCATAAAAAATCGATTGCATTTTTTCGTGGGGTAAGGTGATCAAAGATCCTGACGTTAGATAAGTTGAACACGTTTCAGCAAGGCCAAGGTGAGCTGGGTCGTAAGTTGTGAGACTCATTACGCAGATTGATCACCTTGTTCCGTGCCAGTCCGTCTAACGAATTTGCAAACAATTGGTTTTGGGCCACCATGCGCTTTCCCTGTTGGAATCTACTCGATGCTCCATGTCGATGTCATGAATAGTGACTTCAGCTCCCATCTTTCCCCCGGAAAAAAGCTTGACACCTAAGGAACATCGTTTCTTCTGCTGATTCTTTTTCTTCTTTAATTTCCGGCAGTCCGACGACTTTTAGGTTAAACTTGTAACTGTACTCTTCTATCTCGTCGATGGCTGAACCAATAGCATCAATCTTTTACAATCAGTTCATCCAGGCGAGAACGATCTTGCTTTAATTCGCGTGTCGACTTTAGCTTGAAATTGAATAAGTTCATCATAACCCTTACTTAAAAATTCAACACCTTTTGGTATTCTCTCTGATGGTAGACGAATCAGCATTGACAAGTCCCCGCCGAAGGTATCGGTTGCATTTGAAATCAAATTTCCTCTTGAACTTTTTGCAAGCGCTTGAGATAAGGATTCCCACTTGAGCTTTATGGCGCTTGGTTTTCCTTTTTGAGAACGACAACTGATTCCGGGATTATGGTCAGGAACAAATAAAATCAAACTTAACAAACAAACCAAAACGGAAAAGATTGTAAAGCATTTAATACAGACGAAAGACTGAGTAACAACGGAGCTAAATTTTGTCGTCCATCTTGGTCCGCTCAACCGTCTGACCGCGTCCCTGAGCTTCCAGTGAAGCTTCCAAGTATTGATCGTCAATTTTCCCTATCTGGTCAAGCGTTTCCGGGCGCTTTCACGAAGGGGAATAGCTAACTCTTTTGGACCAGATTCAATAACCTGTTTTTCTAACAGTAAGATATTTTATGCCGTTCAAAAGAACGTTCATTGTGCGACATTTCCAACCACCGCAACAAGTATCTCTCTAGTCGCACTATAAACTGTTCTGGGCTCTCATCAACTTCCGGCTTATGATGCTCTAAAAATTACGGCGATCACCATCCACCGTAAGGTCATATCTCTTCATCAAAGCTATCGTTACTCGGTCATAATCTTGGGCTTGGTTCCGTCAGATAACCGCGAATAAACTTCTAGTGCACGTCCAGACAAAAGAAGCACTAAGTTTCGAAGCCCATCCTGTCTTCTCCCATTTAGCTGTCGCTGCAAATCTTTCAATCTTTTGTAAATAAGCATCCAAGTCGTTTCCTTGGCCATCGACAAAGGAGGGAACCTTGGGTGTCTTGGCCCTATCCTCTCTCACTTCAGGACGCCCGTCAGTATTCTCCAAAGCCAAACGTGCAATCTCCCGCTCATGTTCTCTTTTTGCCGCTTCAATAGCCTCGTTCTGTTTTCACACGCTCGGCTTGTTCTTAGTTCGCGTTTTTGTCGCCTAGTTACTCTCTCCTCGTCTTCTCTTCTATCTTCTTCAAGTAATCGACGTCTCTCTCCTTTTCTTCTTCAAACCGCCTATCGCTCTTTCCTCTTCCAATCGTCTACCGTTTTTTCTTCTTTTTTTTCCTCTCCAATTTGTCTACGTTTTTCTTCTTTTTCTTCCTCTTCCCTTCTTCTGTCTTCTTCTATGATGTCTGCGTTTCTCTTCTTTTCCTCCTCTAACTTTTGTTGCTTCTCTACAAACTCGCGCACCTTTGCTCCTTCCAATCCGCAATTCTTTTCCCCATCTGCAAAAGCTTTTCCATTTCCATATGCAGTATTTCATAGCAAAACACAATAATACTCCATTTGTACAGTTCTTCTTACTTGGGGTGTCAATCCTTCTTCTTGAACTGGTCCTTTCCGGGTTTCTGTAGTCGGCCAAACAAATGAATTCCTCTCCCGTACAGGCCCCCGAATGGTTACGAGTTCGAATGTTTTGAGGAAAGTTAGTTTACAAAACTAAACTGAACGCAGTGTCGTCGGAAGAACCACAAGAAGATTTATTCAAAACAATGAACGTAGTTTCCACTAAGTAAAACTCTTAACACTACGTACCTCGATAAACTTACACGGCCTCCGCCAACTTGAATAACCACTGCTTCTGTCACACTTGAATAAACACGGCTAACGGCAACTCTCTTGGCTTGTGAAAAACTAGTTAAAAATTCCGCTTGGACTCGTCTACTTATATACTCCTCCACACATAAGCTTCTAGATCTTTTCTAAATTAGTAATCAATCGAATTATAGAAAGATTACAAAACACACCGATTTAGAAACGCTTACCGCACGAACCTAAAAATAACAAACGACGAACTCTCCGCGAAGCTTCGGACATCAACGCTAAGTCACGCAGTGCTATTTTTGTCGTACCATTCTGATTACAGGAAGAAGCAGGTTTTCAGAAAACATCCGTTAGAGCCTTGTGGTATAACCTTTTGAAATTATGACCTCGCAAAAAGACCAACTTTCCGTCATTTGATACACCATCGTTTAATATGGGACAAATTTATTTTGGTTGCCTTTTTAGGGCAACAGCTATTGGTGAGCTTGGGTCAAAAAAGAACGGCAACCTGTAAAGTGCCTATGAAGTGAACCAATTTGTTCTGGCGTTTTTCTGTCGCTTGGTTGGATCCTTTTCGAAACTGCCAAAAGCGAGTAATGTTAGAGAGATAAAAATCCGACTTTTTGCCGCCTAAAGTTAGCGTCAGTAGAGAAAAACAGTGGGGTCGGGAGACTGGAAACGAGTTTTACAAGCGCTGACGTCTGTAATTGTTCTAGCGATTTGTATACCTCACTTCTGGCACTTGTTGTATTGCCAGAGAAGATTTCCTTCGAAGTTCGCCACTTTGTTTAAGTAAATGTCAGACTAGTGATGGATATATGTCCTCTATTGAAAGTTCCAACTTACAAGAGTCCGACAGTAGCGATGAAATGGAATTTGTCGGGCTCGTAGAACCATATGCGGACGGGGTTTTTGCTGGGCCGTGGCGGACCGTGGGCCGCGGGCCTGCCTTTTTAGCAAAACCCTAATGCCCTACGCTCACTTCGAGCGACGATGAAGAAGTTTTTTTTTTTTTTGGCTGGGCTCTTCACCAGCAGTTCCTTCGCGCAAGATTTGAAAGAGAAGTGGCAAGTAAACGAAGTGGTTTGTGCTATTAACTGTCGTTTGATTTTAGAAAATAAAATAGGAGTGAAGCTATTGCTTCATTCATATAATTATTTGTTTTACGTTCTAAAGACGTACGGTATTTCTCGTCGACATGTGGACTGGTCAAAGTTATGAGTGCCAACTTTGTTTGTGTTGTGGCAGGTGCATATTCCGAGAACTGTGCAGTAGAACATTTGGCGGGAGCGCTAGAACACAGATGTTGTCGGGAAATCGCTCAAGCCAGCCAAAAGCTGATGCTTTGATGGAAGTCCTGCATCCACACAACATGATTTCTCGTCAATGACAAACAGATCTGTGTTTGTTGCAAGTGGGTCCACTTCTAAGAGGCACAAACGGGAGAGGCTATCGTCGTCGTGATGGCCAAACTGACAGCCAGTAAGTAGCTTTTAATGCTAAGGTTTTGTCATTTACCTCAGAATTAGAATTCCAGGGCCATCTTCTTTGGTCCTAACTTTTTTAGAATAGTACAAGGCATAACTTACTGGATGCTATTCTTTATTCACAAAGATAATATATAGATTTAGGCAAGCCTAAAAGCGGAGCTCCCGGCTTGTTTATTCTTACTTGGCTGTAGGATTAGTGGAAATAAAAAGGCTTTGGAACTGTCCGCCTTGTTGGTCATTTCCCGAAATTGCTTAATGATGTCATTTTCTCTTCGCTGCCTAACTAGTGATTTCCACGGTTATATTCACCTGAAAAACCGACTGATCGCATGAATCCCACGAAGTGATGTTGTGATATCGGTTTTTCCAGCGAAATACTACTGTTTGGAAAAGTTCACCAGTTAGGCAATTAATTTTGTCTTGAATGGCAAGAGTTCTGAAAAAAAACAAGCAAATCCTCACTGAGCAAGCGAAACGAAAAAGGAAAGAAGCCATTTCAGATTCGACTGTCAAAAGCCAGCGAAAAGGAATCACGCTAAAATTAGAAATCACAGACGTACTCTACCCTCGTGATGTGAGAGATCGTACTTTATTTATTCCACTTTATCTCTGAAAATGGGATCATTTACATTTTGATGTACTTCATTGAACCACGCCAGCTTGGCTGTAGAACCATAATCGGCGAGAAAGGACAAACTTTCAAACAACAGATCTCCTAAAAAAACAAATTACCTGTACGTTGCTCTAAACAAACCTTCTGAAAACACAAGACTGGTATATTTCTCCTTACTTTTTTGCGAGAACTCAGAGCGATTACATGTGTAGAACACAAGTGCAAAATTTTCTTGTCACTGTCGAGGCTACATCAAAAAACATTAGGCAAGCGGAGTAAAACTTCTTGATCGCTCGTGCAGTTAATTTTAAAGCCAAACCAACCAGCAGAAAAGATCGAATTATTTCTGTCCTAAAAGAGTACAGATGAATTGTTGATTTACTTCCAGTTTAACAATAAAAATTCGAGTTTCATTCCTGGACAAAAGGAACCAACGACTAAACAACTTTTTAGAAATATGCATTCACTTGAAATAACTCATCGTAGACAAATAACAAACGGTTTTAGTGTCCAAGAAAAGAATTTGTGGAGTAACTTCTTGCGACACAACTTTTAAGCTATTACTGGTGTAACCGTTTTAATCGTTGTCTCGTTCCTCTTTCTCATCTTCTTTCGTTTCTGCTCTTCTGTCCATTAGGCCCGTCCAGGCATCTTGCAACCTAAGAGATTCAAAATTTACAATCTTAACACTATCAAAAACGGGCAAGTTCAGAGCAAAAAGGCAGCCCAAAACAAATTAAAATAAAACACGTCAGCTTTTAAGTTTATATCGCTCCAATGCTCGACTTGAATAACTACGTAGCCCCCAGTGTGTCCTGACCACAGCTATATTATGTTAAACCTGGACCTGAAACCAGCGACAATGCAAGAAAAATCTATTTTCCAAACCGTACCTGAACACGAAAGACGCGGAAACTGTCAAGAGCTGTTGCGTGACGTAGCGTGGCTCTTGTAGCCGCGTCGAGCCACGAGAAAGAGCGCGAAATTAAGCCTCGATCAGGTGTGTGTGTGTGTCTGAACATGGCTTATCCTGCGATCCAATCAACAACCAGTCCCTGGTCAGCGGTCCAACTTCAAAAAAACACCGCTGACTCTCGATAAGGTCTATCTTGAGCCCGCTATATGGATCACGTGATACTGGTCACGGGATACCTTGTTTTGACAGGTGTCAATT